>NC_055957.1:43514511-43799511 GCF_018492685.1 Alosa sapidissima | reverse complement strand
CAGTGCACAGGGGTGGAACTGCACAGTACTTCTGTCTGTTTTGGAAAGTCTTTGACACAGAAATAGTTTGTAACTCTTCAACCTTAAGGAGAGTCCCACCACAACTACACATTCAGATGAGTCTGGTCCTTTTCACAGAAGATGACACTTCATAAAAAAAACAAATAGTTTAGAACTCTCTCCTTTGGCTGACTCTCTCTCTCTCTCTCTCTCTCTCTCTCTCTCTCTCTATCTCTCTCTCTCTCTCTCTCTCTCTGTCAGTCCTTCATTGTCTTTCTCCCACCACAGTGAAGTGATTGGGGCAATTATCAGCCAATAACCCAGCCGAAGGTGCCTCCATGGAGCATCTCATTAGAGCCAACATCTGCAGCCGGGAACACAAGCCTGTTTCTGGGAAGGGCTGCTCCCGCCAGCCTTTTTCCAGTGATCGTTCCTCCGCGCACATCTGTTGTATGCTACGATTTACGGGTTTTATATGAATCCCCACCCAGGTCAATAAAATCAGACGGCCCTCGTTTTTTTAGGAGCATAAATATTTCCAATTACAGCTTGCATTAACTTCTGCTGAAGGCAAGAGCGAGAGAAGCTTGACACAATACACACTCTCTCTGTATCTCCCTATTTCTCACTCTCTCTCTCTCTCTCTCTCTCTCTCGCTTTGTTTTTCAATGCAACAATACTAGCAAGACCTTCCAAAACAATTCACAGTCAGAAAGATTCCACTATAATATTTTTAATTTGTGTGTGTTCAGTCTATGTGCATATGGAATACGCTAAGTTCTCATGGACAGCTTCAAAAACATAGCGCTCATTACGCATTCAAAGTGTTTTAAAAAATACCAACTTCAAACATGTGTCCTTGGGCCAAGAACTGGACATCTTAACAACATGTATTGCAGAAATAGTGAGAAAACTATGGGAGAGAGTTTTTACGATGACCTCAAACGACCTTCCAGGCTAACAACCAGCGTAGGAAGGAATTATCATGTGCGTCTCAATAGGACATTTGCCAAACCGTGGAGAAATACTGCCAAGTCTGCTTTAGAGAAGACAGGTTCTTAATGAGGCCTGTAGCAAGAGCCTTCCAATAAGGACACATTTTACAGCGTCAGTTATTCAAGGATGAAAAGGCACAGAATTGGACTACAGATCAATCTGACAAAGCCAACTTACCCCTGCTCTGTCCTGGCCTTGCAATGACTGACAGTACTTTCAGGCCATTAATGGCAGAGTTAAATATAAAAATGAATGGAGTTTATTTCGGGTATCTGAGGGGGATTTTTTTTACTGCATCCTGTTTCGTTCCCCCCAACCAAAGGGAAATTTACCCCCACAAGCGCAGAGCGGCGCAGAGAGAGCTGAATCAAATTAAAGTGTTTACAATAAACAACCACTGTTGTCACATTGCTTGCGCAAAAGTATTCAGCCAGGGCTGGGAAGGGGAGTGAGAATGAAATGCTCTCCCTCAAACACACACACACACACACACACACACACACACTTCCCCACCTCCTCCAGCGAGGAGCAGAGGGAGGAGACAAGCTCTGCTGACTGGGGCTTCAGTGAATCCACGCCTCATAAAACTTAACAAGTGGAAGGCCGACAGCTAATCAACGCGTTGGAAAAAACACACATACACACATATACACGCACACGCACTCACGCTCTCACACACACACACACACACACACACACACACACTTTGCTCTTCTCCTGTTGTTTTCCATCAAGTTAACACTGAACTCTTCCAAGCATACTCTCTGCTTGATTGCCGTGGCAAAGAGATGATTGTGTAGAATACCTCAATTATGGCAGCTAAGTGCAACTACATGTACATCATATATATATATATTAGGAGAGTTATCTATGTTCAATTAATGCTTCTCTTGTCTGACAGACAGCACTTCAGCATTGTAAGGCTCTAAACTGCACCCAGAGGTACCTCTACACTCATGCTGGACTCCACTCCACTCCAACCATGATGATAGAATCAGTCCCTAGCCTTTTAACATAAACATCCCTTCTCTCATTCTTTTTCTCTCTCTCCCTTTCTCTCTACCTCTCTCCCTCTCTCTCTCTCCCTTTCCCTCTACCTCTCTCTCTCTCTCTCTCTCTCTCTGGCGATTATATCCAGTATCTCCTGACATCCATGTTGCCCTGAAGAGGCTGAGAAGCTCTAAGCTAATAATGGAGATAGAGGCCTTCTTTAAAGGAGCGGCTCAATTAGGCCGGTAAAAACGCTTTTCCGTCTGACTTCCTGCCTCTTAGCGCGGCGTAGACTCAGGCTTTCCACCAAGCCCCTTGGCCTGTTTGTGTCCGCTGTGGGAAAAACAAAAGCCTGAGGGAAAGCGGTGCTGGACGTTCCCGTACTTAGGGGTGGTGGGGAGGGCCCTCACCTAATCAGATCAATAGGAACACAAGCAGACGCAAGCTAATATGGTGAACATAAGGGCAGTAGACACTTTGGAAAAATAGAGCCTGTCAACAACAGGTCAAGAGTAATCAGATTCCACGTTCATGGCGGAAAACCACAGGAGGAGTGAAGAAAGAGAGAGAGAGAGAAAGAGAGAGAGAGAAAGAGAGATGCAGGTCGGTCAGAGGGATGGTCAAACACACGTAAGGGCTGGTTAGTGGAGCCTTTGGTCTCCTCTCATTTAAAACCATGTCTAGGATAAATTACATTTGTAGAATTTCAGAAATGTCTGTGTACTGCTATTTTCAACAACAGCTGTCCTTTATCTGTCATCATTCTAACACCCAGAGTGTTTCCCCTCTAGCTCACTCACACTGCCGCTGTAGCCTACCTCATGCATCAATGTCAGCTCTGTGAGTGGCTACACACCTGCTGAGGTCATCGTGCCCATCCCCCATTCTCTGATCACACCCCATTTTGGTTAGATGCCTCCAAACTATTTCTCCCTTGAGGAAACTCTCATATCCTCACCGTGTTCATAAACACTTTTGACCACTGCTGGCCCTGGTAGCAGTTGATTATAATGCTCTTCATTAATGTGATGTAACATTATGGATCATTACCTGTATTTCATAACACAAGCAAACAGGAGTGAAAAAACACGTGTTAACATGTGAAGTGAAGTCATCTTTATGGTGTGTTTTTACCTCTCAAAGCCTATCTGTCTCATGGACTTCTCCCAAGAGGAACCTGTGGGAGAAAATGACAACAACATTTACAAGCTGTGTTATAATTTACAGTTCACCTTAAGGCAGACAATATGAGAAACCATAAAAACATACGATAAGTGCAGTGAAGCAAATTGCACAGAGTGATTAAAAGGACATTGTATATCTATAGGCTGATGAGGGTCACTGATTTTTAGATCACCTATGAGAATGGTCATGACACAACACACATTGTGTTATGTCTGATGTATTGAATGAAAAGATGTAAAATCATATTGCATGTGACAGCGTGCAGATAGCTGTCTTTATTTGTAATAATTAATGAATAGTATGAATCAAATGATGTAACTTTGATTTGGGAGCCTGTTCTTCTCTGGGCACATGTTGGCAGTGTACACTGCTGTGTTTACAAACAAATGTTTCAACGCCGTCCAGGTAGGTGTGGGTGTTAGGCCGTGAACCGAGAGCAAACATATCTACACTTCCTGAACGTCAGTCCGCGTGTTTATACTCCGGGTTTCCAGGTATTCTATTCCCCGCAAGGAAAATCCCACAGTGCCGACTCTCCCTGCAGTCACGTTGCCAAAGAAAACCTGCTCAAACACTTATAGACGCAACCCGAGAATTTGGACTAATGACAAATCAATATGGTGGGCCTGTTGTGTCAGTAAATTAGTGGAAGTAATTAGTTGTTGACTGGCCCCTGCGGAGGAGGTACAGTTACAGACACGCATGTCTGCTGCAGTGCTCTCACGGCCCAGGAGTGACGTTCCAGACGGTTCCGTGTGTAAAGTTAAAGAACCATGACAGCACCCCCACCATTTCATGTGTACCACACACTGACTAGAGATCATTATGTAATGCTACAGCTGCCCATTAATAATGAATGTCAAACAACATACACTTTGTAAAATACAATTTGTAACCATATTGAACACACGCAATAATCACACCATGCTCCATTATACCGCCATTCTATAAAGTATCCTTTAACTATTCATGATCCACCTCTACAACTGTCCTTAATATACGTGAGCAGACCAGTGTTTCCCATACATTGACTTATTTGTGATGGCCCACCACAATATCAACATTGACCACCACACAATGATTTTCCAGGTTGTACTAAATTTTGCTTAAATCTGGTTAGCATCATAACCACAGTGCACTAATTTGCTAAAAACTGTTGCATTCAAGTTAATTCTGCAAACCTACCACCACAAATAGAATTCAATTCTGTGGGAAACACTGCAGACCTATAAAAGATGTTGAAAGCTCTGTAGCTAAAGAATGGAAAAGATGCGGCTCCTAAACGTGCCATTAAGGTAGATCGAAAGAGGGTAGGGCACATGGACGCCATGTTATCAGATCATTACTATAATAGAGTGTGGCATTTTAAAAAGCATTACAGTAACGGAAATGATGCAACAGCAATTGAGATGAGATACACTCTGACATTCAATTTCCATTTCAGTGGATGTTATCATTAGGGAGAAAGGCCTTTATATCAAAAAGTGTACCTGTACAGCATCTCTGGATAGACAACCATGAGTAGCAGGGGGAAATGTTACCCCAGTCTAAACGTTTCCAACACCTAACTGCCTGCAGTCCAAACTAAGCTTGAGGGTGTTTCTGGGAAACTCCAATCCATCATTCCCATTCACAGAGCTGGAATGGGAACAATGACACCCCATCCAGAGCACAAATACTGTCTCTCAGTTTAAACTGGCCCAGCACTCAGTTCATGTCACAGACTGGGCTGTGATCCCAACAACAAGCTGAAGGATTACTGTATGGATGCGAAGAAATCAATCACCTCAGATTCACACATTCATCTGCCTATTCATTTATTTATTTCATTTTATGTATTTATTTATCAGAGCAAATTGTTTTGTTGTTACAGTCGAGAGCAGTGAGTAACCTCCCTGTCTATGAGTGGTCTTAAAAAGGCTGAACATAAACAGCCTGCCTGACTAGACTTACTGGTGTCTATGAAATCCTCCTTTGATTGTTGCCACAGACCTGAGGTATTTCTAGATTCCCAAGAACACTTCCTCAGGAAATGGCCCAGCGGCAACAGAGGATAAAGCCCCTTGTGCCAAGAACACAGGTGACTCTGAAGCCGTCTGACCCAGATCCAACGTGTTTTATAAATATACTGTACATAGATATCATAATGTAAACACATCCAGCTTAAATGGAGCTGAATCCTTCATTACTTTCAGCAGAGTTGAAAACAGGAAAAGTGAAGAAAGGGGCAACAATGCAGGTTACACTGATTAGACTACGCCTTACAAAATCATATATATATATATATATATATATATATATATATATATATATATATATATATATATATAAAAACGAACCAGGCAATGAACCTCTGGCATACTTTTCCTGAATGAAACCGCTTCGTTTTACATACGAGATTGAGATTGTTATCACATGTTTACAGCATACCAGCAACAATTAGTCATTCCCCTGTTCAAATGTGGGCGAAATAAAGTCTCTGACAGCTGCAAAATAACTCACAGTTATTCTATAAATACAGCAACTCGTTTAACTGGCCCACTGGCCAATCTAAACGAATGTTCTCATTTTGCTGGAAGCTTCTCATTCCACCGTGTCTTTCAATGGCTCATAAATCTGACCCTTCCTGTCTGAGGCTCGAGAGATAACCACAGCTCACCCTCCCCTTCCCCCCTCTTTCTCTCTCTCTCTCTCTCCTTCTCTATCTCTCTCTGCAACTAAAAAGCCATACGTACAGAGTGTCATCACATGGACGTGGGGCATGAAATAAGCTGGCCAGCAGTAGGCACTTAACCTTGGGATAGGCTGTGCAAACCCAGCCCAGGCCAGACTGACAGTGCCCCGCAGGCCTATACTCTTCGCCCAATCACCTCGTCTGAATGCTGCGGGGTAGCCAATGAGAGGGGATGTTTATGTTCCATGACATTCTTCCTGGGCATTAAGTTCCCGCTCTCTCTCTAATAGCTTATCTGGCGCGGGAGAAACAAAGGAAATGGCCCAGAGTGTCGGGCAATCAGTTAGCCGTCTGTGGCGTCTGCCCCCGGGCCCAGCCCAGCCCAGCCCAGCACCCTGTTTACACACGGCTGCCAGGCGGCAGAGGCCTCTTACAGGGAAACAGAAATGGAGGATGGCCAAAGGGGCTTAGCTCTTCCTGGGAATGAATGTCATCATGAGAATGACACATCATAGAGGTGTAAGGTGTTTACATAGCAGATGCGCACACACACACACACACACACACACACACACACACACACACACACACACACACACACACACACACACACACAAACATCCACGGCCACAAACAAGCACATGCACACACACACACATACAGCATATATATACACATACACACACACACACACACACGCACACACACACACACACACGCACAATCATGTACTGTTTACAATGTTTCTAGACTTAGGTGTTTGGATTTAATTAAAGTTGTACTGTGCAGTGTTATTATAGTAATTATTTTTAAATAATTTTATGTGCATTGTCAGCACTGAGTGAAGTTATCAAACTCGAGCCTTTTAAACGCCAGCTGGTGATCAGCACTTCCCCGCTGAGTGGACTCAAAGACCTCATTGAGGAAGGGAGATGTTCCATATCAAACAGTAATGAAAGTCCTGTGCTGACCCATGTCGCCCGCTATAAAAGAAGTGAGATGTGTTAAGGACTCAGATCTGGAAACTCTCCATTGTGGTTTGTCGGTCTGTTCTATTACCAAACAGACTCTTTAAAAGCATCATCTTATCTTACTATTTATTACATGTCAACTGCACATCCTACCCAGGTAATCACATACTTTTCATCTTACATTCCAGATGTATCCATACTGTAGTTGTGCATTGTACTGCAGCATAGTGTGCAGCATTCTGCATATATTCATTTAATATGGTATTCTAAATGCATCTATCTCTACAGTAGTATTCCAGATACATGATTTGTACTATATACCATTTTGGATTAATCAAATGTAAATGTATTGTAAATGCATTTATCAAATGAGGTAATTACATCTGTTCAAAACACCACCATTTTCTCCTATCCTGTAGCAATCTCACAGGGGACTGCATGCACAGCACTACTCAAAGATGCCTTTATTTTCTCTGAATAGATAAAACTTATACGGATAACCTCTGCTGTGCCACTTGGGATTCATTAGGCCCTTAACTGTCCATAAATTCATTGTGCTCTGGGGTGCTTACGGGCGCGAGAGACAGGGCACCGCAGGCCTGGTGTGAGCCGTGCTAAATGTAGCGGTTAATTAAGAAGGATATGACCGGATAATAAGCCACAGAGGTGGGCCACGGACCATCACAGCTGACCTCTCCAATATGCAGAGACCACTGAGAGACGCTGATCTGGTTTGTGGGGCTGCCTGCACCTTGGAAGACTTGAGCTCAGAGAGTCAGAGGAGGTAGTGGATGGAGTGTCTATCTCAGAACCTTGATGAGCTGCTGGGTAGCCTTGGAAGCTAGCACCATTGTGTGCATCTGTTCTGTTCTGTAGGATAAGTGAAGCAGGACCTTCATTACTAATTTGCATACGATTCTAAAGAATTGATCAATTCTCAAACCAATTTTCAAATCAAAAAGCATTGATCTGGCCGCGTGACTGCGTCCTGGTTGATTATAGGTCTTTAATTCCCTGAATGGGCCGATGGGGACTCTTGAAGGCATGAAGTCTGGTATGAAGCATGAAGCTGGAAGCTAAAATAACTTAAAGAAGACACAGTGGGACACAGTGAGACTGTCCAGACATTGTACACTAAACTCCAGCTCTCTCAGGCTGAATCGCAGTATTGCCCATCTCACCTCATCTCATTTCACCTCACCTCACCTCATCTCACCTCACCTCAACCAGAAGCCTATTTCTCAGTCAGAAGCAGCCACTGCTGAGACACTTTCTCACTGGCTAAAGGTCAACTGTTCCTTACATACACACCATGCATTTATAATGGCCTCATAGTTGCGGTATCAAAAATTCCAGACCTCATTAAGGCGCTCCGATCCCCTGCGCAGGGCTCCGTCTAGACGCGCACTAGCCATGGTTTTATGGCTCATTCCGTGACTCTCCCAAGCTTCAGGAGGCCAAATATGCAGTCTCTCCTGAGCTCTTAACGGAACGAGTCTGTGTGGCAGCTCACCTCTGCGACCCTCATTTTTTTTTCCCCTGTTCCTCATTCCAGGGTTAAAATGTACTCCCCTCCACACGGCCCTCTCTGCTGAGGGGAAGAGGCTCCAGAGGCAGGAGATAAGGGCGGCCCTGCCACTGTGAGGTAAACAGGTCATAAAGGCACCCCTCTTTATGACCAACAATACTGTTTACTATAGCCTGACGCCACAAATTACACACCTTACGCTGTCTTATAGGTGATATTTAACTATATAGCACACACTAGTCACACTTTATGGGGAGTTTTCTGTTATATAGTGCTGCTTATAGGAGACATAAAAAGTCCATCTTTACTGTGCCATTTTAGGACATTACTCCTGTGGCTTCAAAACGACGACATTGTTTGCGGACATTGTTTTATGGCACAACGATGACCACTGAATCACCAGCATGTGGAATAACAGTGCGCTGGCAGCTGGCTGCATTGCATCACATGATTACGGGGAGTGAATGTGTTTGTCTGCTAATCCGCATATTGGGAACAGATGTGATAGGCTTCTGCTCAGAACAAGGCCTCGTCACGCTCCTCATCCTCAAACCATGTCTGTGTGCTGCATGTCTGTCGGAATAGTCTAGCCCAGCGCGTGCACACACACACACACACACACACACACCTACCAAGGGCCATCCAGCTGGAAACTACTGCCAAATAAATAGACTGTTGAACATTAGGAGATTAACTGTGCTGGTCATCGCTCTGATTTCACTTTTTCCATTCGCCGTTTCACCCGCATGAAAGGAGCCGGGTCAGAGGGACAGGGGCATTTGCGCTGACCTGAGGTCAGGCAGCAAGGAGGTGTCATGAGGACAGAGCTGTGTGTTTTGACATTTTGTGAGCATGCAGGGAATACTTGAAAGACACACACCGCACTCAAGATCAGGGAGATGTGCTCAGTTGCCAGAAAAACAAGCAGCAGCCTAATCCAAAAGGAACTCTCTGCAATCAAGTATCTTTTAATGAAAAGAAAGCCAAGCCTTCTATCAAAGGACCTTCATCAAGGCGATATAATAGTGAGTGTGCAAGGAGACAGCGTGGAGCCACCGGGGAGAACTCACAGTTGAATTGGGCGTCGATGGCCTCTCCCGCCAGCAGGCTGTGGATGGTGATCTGGTAGATGATGTGGACGATGAGGAAGGAGATACTGATGAAGCAGAGGGACTTCAGCAGGCGCCCCGTGTGGCCTGGAGGAGACACCACATCAATAAGACAAGACCACATGCTCACATGAGTGTACTATAGAACCAGATACATCAGGGATCAGGGCAAAATAAGCCAAACAACAACATGTGTTCATAAATGTAACTCATGGTGAGTACATAATGTAACTCATGTAAGTAAGTACATAATGTAACTCATGTAAGTACATAGTGTAACTCATGGTAAGTACATAGTGTAACTCATGGTAAGTACATAATGTAACTCATTGTATGTCTGTCAAAGATGGTAGATTAGACGTAATGACTGACCCCTTGTCAAAAAAGTGGCTTTTAACCACACATTTGACCTTCACACACGTTCACAGTCATACATACAGCTAGCTGATTCTCACTGAAACACATAGACTGCATTTAAAGCACAGATTTTCTTGTCATAGGTTTTCTTTTGGGTGCTCCTGAAACCCTGATGTCCTTACTATTGTCTCCCTTTCTGCAGCGCACTGTGAGTCCCATCATGGCGGAGAGCCTTGCGCTGGGTATGCTTACGGCTTTCTCAGGCGCGCTCAGTGGGTGCAGCTGTGACCCACATGGCAGGTTTATAGTGCACCTACAGGTATTTGGATCGCTTCGTTGTGGTGAACCCTGCGCTCATGCAACGCTGCAAACGACTCGTCTTTTTCCACTCAAATCAGCCTTTTTTTTTTGGAAGAGGGGGGACTGCTAAATTTAGGTGCAGTGTTATGTAAAAGGCTCCTGTTTTTTTAAAAGGCACTGATAAAGTCATTATCAGAATGTAACGCTACAGGAGAGGAGAGAGCTGGATTCCTACAGAGGTTCTAGTCCGGTCCAGTCTGGTCGGAGAGTGACCTCACGGCGCTCCTGTGCCAGAAGCGCATATCTGATCATTAGTGTGAGACCAATAAAACCTACTGCATCCTCACACTGGAAGCTCAGACTGGTGGCTTGGGATGGGGAAGGGGGCCAAGGCATCACACACACACACACACACACACACACACAAATAATGTACTGCATATGTAAGCTGTTTTACAATAATTTTAATAAAATACATAGATTCTTTAAAAACTTGAATTCACACACACACACACACACACACACACACACACACACAAACACACACACAAATAAACACATAAACATGGGACAACAGTCCCAAAATTCCTGCCCTCTCAGTCTCTGTTTATCAACCACCCGAACCACATCTCTGGCCTGCCTTATTAAAAGCACCAAAGGGCCAAAACTATTTGTGCTAATTTCCCCTCCACATCTCCCCTGAGTCACTGAGCTGGGGCCGAAGAATGCTCGTTAATCTGGGTCCACACCACACACCACACAGACACACGCACACACACACATATGCACGCACACACAAAACACCCAACACAATACTTGCACGTACACAAGCACACAGCACAATGCTTGCCCACACACACATACACACACACACACACACACACACACACACACACACACACACACACACTTACAGTGAGTGCAATGCTCACACACACACACACACACACTCACACACAAACACACACACACACACACACACACACACACACACACACACACACACACACACACACACACATATACCAGTGCCAAAGCCAATACCACTGTTAGTGCCAGCTTTCCAAATGGCCAAAAGGATGGCTGGCCTGAGCCTTAACTCCAGCTCAGATTCATCACAGTCCAATAGTAATGATTAGCATGTGGCCCAAGATGAGGGACTTTTATCAAAAACTGTCAGGGCAGTGGTAACCAGTCTGTGCCCAACCATGTGGATCTGAGACAAACAACAGGCTGAAATGGGTACCTCATAGATATAGTAATCAGGGACTTTTTCCTTTCACCTTCCAGTGTTCCAAGGCATTTTCTCTAAATGGTAACAGGTTAGAGCGTAATAGAAGAATGGATTGATTTATGGCAGGTGGCACAATAGCCTAAACTTTTTTCTGCATAACAGACCTAAAGCTTAAATCAAAGCACATTTGATATCAAGGCTAATTGTTAAAAACTTACATTTACTTAGTGTCTCTGATATGTTATTCCACACAATGCTTCAATAATTTAGGCTACATATTTGGAAAAAGGCAGTTAGAGAGTGTTGGATATAAAAAATGCTCAACTCAAAGTAGGCCTAGTCTACAGTATACAGGGGAGACATCAATTAATAAAATCTGACAAAATGTATCCTATAAGGGGTCTGGGAAAAACTGTGTGGGCATGTGACTTTCCAAGCCTCTGGACTTTTGGATAATATTAATAATATATTAGAATGATAAATACCGTTATTAACTGGTTATCTAAAATTGAAAATAGTTCCAGCTGTGAAATTGGTTTTGTTCCCATTTTCAGTTACGTTCATCCAAAAGTGTTGTTTGGTAGGATCAGTGGATGAGCCACCTGACCCCCAGTCAATTCTGAGTTTTAATCAACTACCAAATTCCACTACCCTCTACATGATTGAGAAGTGCTTTGGAAGAGAAAACTGGGCACCACTGTAATGTGTGGACATCTATTCACAACAAAATTGAATTGTGGGAGTTCAGGTGACACAAAAACAGATCGGAGCCAGATCAGGGCTACATCAATCTACACTCGGCTACAATAGTTGGTTTTCAAGCTTAAGTAAAGGCAGGATTCTGGGTGCTGAAAATCCAGTGTGCACCTTTTAACAAGGCAAATAGCAGCTTTAATTAAGCAATCTGGTGAAGGCAACGTTCACAAAGCCGATTTTTAATGGTCTCATAAAACTGCATATGACCAGAAAATGAGTAACAATTAAACACATGTTGAAAACATCATCCAAAGGATGCACTTAACACCTTGCCTTCTGGTTATGCGTGAGTGTGTGTGTCAGGTTGGTGAGTGTGTGTGTTGTGGGTGACCATGTGTGTGTGTGTGTGTGTGAGTGTGTGTGTCTTTGTGAGAGAGAAAGAGATTGGGCAGGAGAGAGTATGTGTGTGTGTGTGTGTGTGTGTGTGTGTGTGTGTGTGTGTGTGTGTGTGTGTGCGTGCGTGCGTGTGCGTGCGTGTGTGGGCTGTGGGGGGGGGGGGGGGGGGGGGGTTTGTGTGTGAGTGTTTGTGTGAATGACAGAGGTGATAGTGAGGGTGAGTAAGTGTCTTTGCTTCTCATGTGAATGAGGGTTTAATATTTGTAAAGGTGTCACAGCAGTGGACGGTAAAAAATGGCGTGCCTGACAGGTCAGGTGCTATGTACCCAAACTACGCAGACACCACAAACAGACTGCTGTCCACTTGGACTGGTTACCTCCGACTGGCCACCTACTGAGATTGGAACGCTTCCAATGTAGTCTTTCATCGGGAGATAAATTGCAGCGAGTGCTCAGTAAACATAAGGGCGTATGTGTATATGTGTGAATATGAAAATTACACAGTGAGTATAGATGATATTTCTATTCTTGTATCGTATATAGTATATACCTCTCCGTAATCTAACATACACAATCATACCACCAGTTAACATATGGACTGTTATACTGCTATAACACTATACACAAACTCAGCACCTAACCACTTTTTTCATTATTATTATTATTTCAGTTAGCTTTGAGCCACAAGGAAAATAAGTTCATTCCAAAGACACAGCAGAGCATTAAATATTCTACTCATAGGGAAAAAGAGCATTAAATATTCTACTCATAGGGAAAAAGCTGTAATTCCTCCGAATTACAATACTAGGCCCTCGGGTTGACAATAAACACCACTCTATATGGAGTGCTTATCCACTTTAATCTCTTCAGACCTTATTTCAGCTCCAGTTGACACATCAGAGCAATACCAAAAAATACAAGGGACCTATACGATGCAAGGACTGCTGCTCTTGTGATGGTAGGGGCCTGCTCTGTACATCCATCTCCTGAGAAAGCTTGCCTATTTAAGTATTGATGAGCACATAAGTGATCCTCCTTTCAAATGTCCTCTATCTATTTTCCTCTATTCGGACTTCCTCTCTTATACTTTCACGAGACAACCGTCACTGTCGTCAAAGCGACTGGTAGTCTGGGTCTACAGTCATGCCAATATATTATTCAGTATGGCCCCACAGGCATTCAAGAAGATCAACGGAACACAACAGTGCATGGAGGAGCGTACCCCACCTTTTCAAAAAAGAGACTATGATCATATCAAATAAGAGACATTAGAGGCTATGGTCATATCAAATAAGGGACATTTCTGAATGTGTTCAAAAAAGAGGCTATGGTCATATCAAATAAAGGACATTTCTGAATGTGTTCAAAAAAGAGGCTATGGTCATATCAAATAAGGGACATTTCTGAATGTGTTCAAAAAAGAGGCTATGGTCATATTAAATAAGGGACATTTCTGAATGTGTTCAAAAAAGAGGCTATGGTCATATCAAATAAGGGACATTTCTGAATGTGTTCAAAAAAGAGGCTATGATCATATCAAATAAGGGACATTTCCGAATGTGTTCAAAAAAGAGGCTATAATCATATCAAATAAGGGACATTTCTGAATGTGTCTTATGATGGTTATGTTTTCAGGTTATGTTTTTGGGTCCCTCAAAATTCCATGGTCTCCACACCTCGTTTTGCCTCACGGCAGAACAGTGTGCCATGACACACCCATGGTTGAGAACCACTGTTCTAGATGCATCTGATGTTTTCAGAGCAGAGAACCTGCTCAATGATCTAGCGGATCCATTCGTTGGGATTGAATCCATTCACTCAATGCTAATGGGCCTAAGTGACTCATGGACAAACCTCTCTGAGCTCCGACGGCTCTCTGCAGCTATGTGACAACTACACACAGGGCTATATTGTCCTGTAAGTGTTCTCATGCAATATTCACACAGACACAGCATCAACATCACTCAGCAGGAGCACACACATACATACACACTGACACTGACACACACACACACACACACACACACACACACACACACATACATACAAAGACACACACACACACACACACACACACACACACACACACACACCCAAACACACACACACATACATACATGCATGCATGCACACAAAGACACACACACACACACACACACACACACACACACAAGTTGGCTGTAAGGGTGCATTCCTGTATCTGTTTAACATCATCTCTTCAAATACCACCTGGCATTATTTTAAATCCCACTGCTATCAATATTACTTATGCAGTTGCTGTTATTAAGTCTTTGTCTTGAGTCAATATCCTGAAGTGCAGCTCTTAGTCAAATTGGTCTAATTATGGCTTATTCTGTTAAATAACAAGACAGAGTCAGCAATCCCATCGATGACTGAGATTTCTCCTAACACGTGCTCAACCCCTCCGCCCTCTCTGAATGATGCAAACCTAAGTAAAAAGAAATCAGAAGCCTAATTTCATTAACTCAGAAGTACCCTCTCTGCGGCAGAAAGTGACGGGTGGCTGAAATTGACTGACACTGGCCTAAGATGGATACCGGAGACCCCATTGGATTTGTGGCACTTCCAGGAGAGTTAGTGCAGTGGGGAGGCTCTTACCCTGCATGGTGGCTCTGGTGGGCTCCGCAAAGAGGGGAATGAGAAGGAGGTAGATGAGGTAGACAAAGGACAGCCCATTGTACCTGAACAGGCATGCTGCAAGAGCCAGGGAGAGAAGATGCAGGTTAGACACAGCCAGGAAACATACACTTCACAGTCACTATAAACACTGCTCCCATCAACAACTAAAATCAAGACATTACAGAACAAACTGAACACAAGAAAAATGTGGGTAAAGAGTAAGGACACTGACATTCTTTCATATTCTGATAAACAAAAAAATGTGAAATGTGAAAATGAGCAGATGAATGTCAGATCAAGATGGGCAACTACCAAACCAGAGTATCGAGGATTCTGTACAGAATGTATTAGATGGTGGACAAGGGCAGAATGAGCAAGCAAGACAATACAGCCACCAACCAAATCTAGACACCCTATCAGAACCTAGGCGGGCTAATAAAGGTATCAAATCAACACCAGTAATGGAACGTAATGAACGTATATAACAATTTGTAAGAATGACACAAAGGCCCTGGCTATTTTAATGACTTAGGCATTCTAGGTTTGTGGCATTCCAGGTTTGTGGCATTCTAGGATAAGTTAGAATTGTGTTGGCATTTTGAAGTGATTTCATGGAACATAATCGTGATGAATGAAGTGCTTGTATGAAACCCAAATGCACTGGCCAGTATCATTTGCTAACATGGTGCTGCAGCACAGTGTCTGGCTGGCTCTCTCCTACTCACACAATCACAAAGCCTCGGCTAGATCAAATTAAGATAGAGGAAATAAATGACTGCTGCATACAATCTGGGTGAAAAAAGGGTGTTCCAAATAATTTACTGGGCTGTTCATTATCTACATATGCTTGCTGTGCCAACTCTTGAAATAACTTCAGCAAAAAATAAAACCCTACAACTCTCCATAAGCATATGTGTTCCCAGATAGTAATAGTCTACTGTGGAAAGGTTGAATTTAAATGATCAACGTAACCATCCCTGTGTCTTTAATGAATGTATGGGGCATGAGTGTCTAAGGTCTACAACGTTGATGAGCTGAAGTAACCCACAAATATATTAGTGGTCTAACCAGCAGGGTGGTCCAATCTCGGAGTAATGTCCAGAAAGACATGCATGGGCTGGCGTGACCCTCATAAATGAACTTCAGGAAAACATATAACATGCAAAAACACCTTGTAAATATGACCATATGACTATACCCAACACATTTACCCAGGAAAGGCTTTTTGTGTGAGCCATAAATGTCACACTTCTTCATGTATTATTCAGTGGCTTTGGCACTGATGAATTTCACAGCACCGGGGCTGATGAATTTGGCCTGCAAATTACTGCATCTCACAGAGGCTACAATTAGGAGGACTACAGTGTTATCAAGATTTCTCTCTAGATTCCATATGTGGTCACTGAATTCTTTGGGCCTACAGCCTAAGATGTTCTACTTTTTCAAAGTCTCTTATTGTGTGAACCTGAAACTTCTGCTGAAACCAACCCCGATGGTGACACTGATAACGGATAACTTATTTAGTCGGTTACAAATAAATACCTGTTTCAATCAACAATTGAAAAAACTCTTTTACAATTCTGAGTATTGCAACAGAAGAAGCCAGGTGTGGTAAAAGCACATAGCTGAGAGAGCACCACACACGTCATTGTTACAGTAATGTTGCCGAAGGTGTGGGGGTGAGGTTGTGGGGAGGAGGGGGTGGCTAACATGGCGTAGTGGGATGTGAGTGAAAGTGATAGTGCAGAATTAAGAGCCCTTTAATGAGGGAAACGGAAGGTACAGTATTCAACATTTCTTTTATACAACACTGTCAGCTGCAGAATCGTTTTCTGAATAGAGACTGTGTACCTGAATAAAGAGTGTGTGAGACCATCTGAATAGAGAATGTGTGTGTGTGTGTGTGTGTGTGTGTGTGTGTGTGTGTGTGTGTGTGTGTGTGTGTGTGTGTGTGTGTGTGCGTGCGTGCGCACGCGCTCAGGGTGTTTACAGCAATAAATGTTCTACACAAGTCCTCACTTGACCCAGGGTAACATGAAAGTATAGTTGATGTTTTGATAGAGGCTCTCTAATTTTTTTTCTGTATTTAGGTAAAAAAGAATCACAGAATATAAACTACAATAATTGTTCTTGATATAAAGCATTGCCGAATTAAATTCAGACACAATAGTATGTGCAGTTACAATGTGAGACAAATGCTTGGTGGAAAAATCACCAAGGTAATTAGTGGTTTGCAACACAGTCAGCCACACTCCTGTGAAGGATGTTGTTGTGTAGTTAATGGGTCCAAGAGGGACACAGAATGTTTGAGAGACTAACATAAATCTGCACCATAGGTTTATGGTCCAAGAATTGAGATTGAAAGCGTAGAACCTAAATTATTAATAACAAGTTTTTAAAATAGCATAATAATATATTTTAAATATTTGATTCATACACAAAGGTCACAATCACAAAAGCATCAATGCAACAAAGACAGCACGAGTAGTGTGCTACCTGAAACATAAAAGCTGAATGGCCCACATACATAAAATATCCAACACATGACATGAACTGTAGTGGACTGGTATACTTAAAGCATACTCTGACCTGAAGGACAAAATGATGGAAAAACAGTTGAATTGAATTTAATTGAACTGAATTGAATTGAATTGAAGTGAAGTGAATTTAATTGAACTGAATTGAATTGAAGTGAAGTGAATTTAATTGAATGACTAACATTGTAGGGCAACTGTTATATATTACAGGCCTTGCTCAATGTCACAACCATACCCTGCAGTGTCCTATGCTTTATCAGACAAATCGGCCCCCTCTGTCCCATGTAATATTTTCCCTTTCTGACTCTATTGTTTTCCGTAGGGTGATCATCTGACTGACCTTTGCTTATCCGCACTTTTTCAAATAAAAAAACATGAAATATTAAAGTTGTGTTTACGATAATGGTTTGTCCTCTCCCCTGCTCTGTGCCATTATTAATTCATGCGGTTAAAACGACTTTTCCAGCCATTAACGGGCATGAGTGTCTGCCACAGATTCACTTTCTGAGGGGGAGAAAAGAGAAGATGCCAACCATGTCTGGCTATATATTACCCCCCCCCCACCCCCCCCATACTACAGAGTGCTACACATCTCTGGAAAGCATCCTGCCACTGTCCATGTCTGTGTGTGTGGGGGGGGGGGGTGTAAGTGTGTAGATGTGGGTGGATATGTGTGTGTGTGGTGTTAGGGAGTACAGTATAGAGGTGAGTGGTATAAGCATCAAATTATGTATGCAACTGTGTAAAAGGGTTCTGAATCATTCAAAATCATTCTGAATTTGCCACATAACATCACTTCCATAAAATAAAAAAAATAGATATCATAAAGAATATTATTCAACAGAACATAAACACTGGAGGAAGATGTAGAAAAAGACATTTTAAATCATCTAAAAATGCAAACGTGGCCTCGGCTCCCCTGTGAATGCAATACACAGCATGCTCATCTGACTATGGTGAGCTATAAATATTCTTGAGTTTTAAAATGAGTTAATATAATAATCACAGAAACCAGCATCGTACTACACAATAACACGTTCTTTACCTCTAATGATTTGAAATAGCACTGACAAGTAGGCCTAACACAGATAGATAACCATGACCTCAATGGCACAATTATTGTTTATCATGATCAGGACACTTACTCCGCTTGTCCCCTAGCATTTTTCATATGTAACAGTAGTTTTATAAGCCAGATATATAAGCACATTTGTGGATGGACACTTACTTGGTTGTTTTAAATCTAACAGCAGAGTTTTGCTGGCTACATCAACGCAGAACAAAATGAAATGTCATTGCGCTTCAAAGTTTCGCAAGATGCGCAACACGCACCTGCAGCGCTACAATTCAGCTAGACAGGGCGATGCTGTAGGCTATGGGCCAAAACAATGTTTACGCAGACAACTGGCAACCATACGCGTTGAAATCACATGGAGGTCATCATTTTGTATATGGTAATAAAATAACACAGGGAATCGGGATATGTATTTGACATTTACTAGGCTACTAATTTAGCAGACGCGTTTATCCAACGCGACTTACAAAATAAGGAATAACATTCAAGCTATTGATTGGAACCTCAGCCTAGGTAGGCTAACCTTTACCGTGTAGCTTGAATGTCATTTTGATATACAAAGTCCTATGGTTCCCGTGTATCCCAACTATAAGGTAGAGTGTGATGGGGAAAAGATGTAGATAAAAAGATCTGCAATTTACCTGCTGCCAAACAAACTGGCAGGAGTAGCCTGAAGACCAATCCACACACGACCTCCGAGGCCATCTCCTTGACTTTCTCAAATCCAAGTTAATGGAGAAGTTTTCACACGGAAACGGCCACCATCCTCCTAAGTGCTCAGTTGCCGTTGATGTCTTCTCGAATCCGAGTGAGACGACATTATTCGTCTCCAAGTTTCTCCCACGCTTCTGGGTAGTTCGTGCGTCTGGTTCGAGGTTTTCATATAAAAGAAAGTCTTTTCGGATTAGATATTAAAAGCCATCGCGCCAAACACGTTTACTTTTACAGAACCATTGGAAAATATCCTCTAACATTACATTTTTTAACAAAACACTTCTTCACGCCTCATTCGAATATCATTTAGGAGCGGAAAAAGGGAACCGCTGGTGCGGGACTCCACACCCGGGAATAGAAGAGAGAGAGACGACAAGGCGAGACTGCGGTCAACAAGTTATTCATAAGTAAGTTTAACCGTCCGTTCACCTAAACAAACGCTTCACCCGGAAAATTCACGATACGATTTTTGAGTAGGCTAATTAATAAACCACATTTCATGTTTCTCTCAAATAAGTAGTTACACTGATCCGCACTACCTAAAAACACAGTCTTTTACCTAGAGTGCTATGCATTGCCCCCACCTCCAGCCTTATCCACACTGTCATCCACTATCACTTCCTTGGGAAATATCGGTCAAAACTGCCTAAAAGACCACCTAGTAACGGACAGATATTTCAGCCAGTCAGAGGTCAAGATGAAAGCTCCATGAGATTACACCATGCCCCCTAAATGACGAGCCAACACAGGGGAGGTTCCACTGGGTCATTAGCTGGAAATTATATCGAGTAGTAAACATTTCACGCTGAGCTTTAAGAAAGCTACTTGAAAATCTAGTTTCGTGAGCGCAATATTGTGATTATTGAGGTATCCTAAATATTCGACAGTTTAAATGATAATTGACATAATTGTAAATCTATAGGCCTTCACTATTTCCCATTTTAATAGGTATAACTCTAATACTTAATAACTTAATTTTACACAAATGTATTTGATCATCAGCTTTGTAAGTAGGACATAATGTTGATCATTATGAACTATAAAAAGATAAATCAGTAGCTAGATTTTCTTTAAAAAAAAAAGCATCAGCCTGTTTAGTGGACATAGTATGACCTCACCTTTAAAATTAATGGTTAAGGAAATAATATGTTGTGTGCTTTTTCAGATGTGAGTGTTGTGTTGAGTGTGCAAACACTTCCTCTTGAAAAGTAGACAGTGAGTGTTGCAGCCTTTGGTCATCCATGAGCTCACAAATCAAGAGCCTGCTAATCACATATATTATGCCAGCAATACATATATCCTCTATAACATAAGGTTTTCTAAAGGTTGAGACATCAGTTACCATCCAGGATATAAACTTTTAGTCATGTTATAGACTATCAGTATGGACATGTAATGCCATGCAACAGACGGGGTTAACAACCAATACAAGTAGCAGTGTTCATTGAAGTGGCAGGTAGTGTGGTTGGGGCATAGCTGTTTCTGCAGCTTGCTGATATGTAGATGAGACTAAGGCCTCTGTATTGGCAGAGCACTGTGATAACAATACATGTAGTAACATTGTATAAGTTTACACACTGGACTGTCTCATAGTTGACATAATTGTTGATTGTTTTGGACTGGTGTAAACTTGAGTATTTACTACAGTTCCCGTTGTCTCAAAAAAGCCCATAATATTATAAAGGACACCCTCCATCCCAGTCACTCCCTATTTGAACTGTTCCCTTCAGGCAGACCGTACAATCAATCAATGTAATCACCCCCCCCCCCCCTGTTACCACATTCACTGTCTCTGACATAACACAATCACGTGCACACCTGCACACACACACCAATCACTGACAAGACGTGAGTGAGAGTGGATTCTTTTTAGTTCCATAACCCTTGGTCCAACATTACAGTTTATTGCCATTCTGAGCCATAAGCTACATGCATTGTTTATAATCCATACAAATTGAAATAGCCTGCATCAATCAGTTAAAATCCTATGGGGCTATACAGGCTTCTTGGTAGAACATTTGTCTTTGAGTATCCATAATTTATCAACAGCTTTTGGGAGGATCATTGAGATAAGTTCCTGAAGTATACAAATGGACGGTGCTCCTTAGTCATGCATTCAATTTGATTGTGCAATATCCTTTGGTTATCAACTTGAACATGACTCATCAGGGCTTTTTAGTATTGATATACTTAACAGTTACTGCTCTTTGATTGATATTGAAATGAATAAGTAATGTGTTCGATTGACATCTGAGTCTTCAAGCAGCAACAAAAAAAACATCTTCCAGGACAAGAATGACTATAGACATGTTGCAGTAGCAGCATATAATGATCTGTGCAAAACAATTGGAGAGACAGTGGTTAAATGTGTTTAAGCATACACTAGTATATACTCTTTTGATCCCGTGAGGGAAATTTGGTCTCTGCATTTATCCCAATCCGTGAATTTTTGAAACACACTCAGCACATAGTGAACACACAGTGAGGTGAAGCACACACTAATCCCCGCGCAGTGAGCTGCCTGCAACAACAGCAGCACTCGGGGAGCAGTGAGGGGTTAGGTGCCTTGCTCAAGGGCACTTCAGCCGTGCCTACTGTTAGGGGTTCGAACCGGCAACCCTCCGGTAACAAGTCCGAAGCGCTAACCAGTAGGCCACAGCTGCCCCACATTCACTATGTAATGTAAATCGATTACTAAGAACTATTCCTATTCCTACTGAATCAAGGGTGAAAGATCTGAGGGTTTGTTATTTGAGAATGGGTGGTGAATCTGAGCTACGTATTGCAAAATATTCACATTTGATAAAAATACATAAATAAATAAAACATCAAATGATTTGTAGTTTTTTTGCCAGCAATGACAACAGCTTGCAAATATTCTGTGAGGATTGGAAAAATGTGCAAGAGCATAAACATAGGACAGTTACACTTTCAGAACAGCTTGACCTGACCAGATGAAGCCTACTCTACATGCTGACCAACCTGGTCAGACAATAATTCTGCTTAAAAGCATGTTTTAATGGAAGCTGCCAGTTTAAATTGAAAGAAATGGAATAATGTTCGCAATTTGACATGGTCATTGATCTGGTCTAAAATCCACACGAGGTTTGACAGGACGTATAGGTTGTCCATTTCATGGAACACAGACAACCCTGATTTGATTTATTTGCTGTAAACACTCAACAGTTCACGTCACTGCACACACACACACAGGGGCGCAGGAGATATTTTGAAAGTGAGGGGGACCAAATTGTGAACACAAACCCATAGTGAGCCAGATATCGGATTGCCACCTCTGGCCCACTTTCGACCATCATATTTTAAACTTGCCAGAATATTAAGATAATACCATTGATTGTTTTCAAACAATTGTTTTCACTACTTGGGCCAATGGTAGAATACTGGTCACTACTTGGGCTAATGGTAGAAAAAAGCAACATGGGATGTTGATATTTTATGAAGCCATGAATGAATCATCATGCCTATGATCCAAACATAGACTACATGATCAAATAGCCTAGTTAGGCCTACTTAAATTGTCTGGTATAAACCAAATCAACTCTCCACTGTGTGTTTGCAGTTAACATTTATCCAATTTGTGTCTTGAAATTATGTTTGAAATAAATGTCTTAGAACAAAAACGTTGATAGACTTGAATTTTATAGTTAGGCTAGTGAAAACAAGTTGATAAGTAGGCTAATTGAGCTACCGTCATGTTGAGCAGGAGGAGTTGAGCACTAGGCTACCATAAATCCTCAAATTATGCCCGGGATTGATTCTATTTATAGCAGGACAAATAAAGGCAGGTTCCCATATACAAGACGGGGTAACAATTGCCTACCATACCAACAATTGCCATCAGTCCACTAGAAGACATTGTTCGATTTAAGTCAATGAAATAACCTCTTCTTAATATTTTATTATATGTTGTATTGTATTGTCTTATGTTGGTTGGATTAATAGCCTACGGTTGGCAAAGAAAAGTCGTTTTCCTACCATGGGTCTCCAACACACGTTCTCAAGCTCATTCTCTTGCCGCCCCTTTCGAGCTAATTGCCAGAGGCTGAAGCCTACTACATTTAAACACAATTGTTGCGACTCAAGGCATTCCAGCCTACGAATTTTATTTAAAACAAAAATACTAAATCATGCATAATTAAACAATAACTCAATGTAGGCTACTTGGCTACGCAAAAAGGTTTCCATTACAGCACAACCCCTATTCAATGAAGGGCTGCCTTGTCTCGCAATAAACAGCAGTGGAAATCCCGACACTTTTTCAACTGCATGAAACTTAACAGTGAACCATCAAATATCTTCCAGATTTCAGTGCCCATCAGTCCCAACATTTAGCAATATAATCAAACAGTCCAAAAGTACATTAAATCCCAAACCAAACCGAAAATGCTTTTGATAGCCTACGGGTATGCATGCCGCTCCAAACGAAATGCATGTCTAAAGCCTACCTCGAATACCAGCCTGCCTCAAATAAAGATGACGATAAATGATTTATGCTAAGCAAGTAGCCTGGATTATTATGACCGCCGCGCAGCGAAGCGGCGGTCATATAGGTTTAGTCAGATTTTTTTTTTTTTTTTTTATTTATTTATTTTTTTTCTTTTTCGCATGCCCAAATTTCCGTCAATGATTCCCGGGACACTGAAAGACCGGGGTAGGCTACACGAAACTTGGTGGACATGTAACCCCACATGGATAGCATGGAACCATCGTTTTTCGTTTTGATCTGTAGCCCCCCCGCTGAATTGGACCCCCGAAAGGAGGGTAGGGCAGACACAGTTTTCTGTGAATATCTCGAAAACCGTAGGGTTTAGGAGGACCATTTTTTTTTGTATGTTGATCTCAAGGGGCCATGTCAACCCATTCCATAACCACTCATTTCATGTATAGCGCCACCTAGTTAAACACAAAAAAGTAAAAATGAGGTGGTATAATTGAAGGTATCAGAGACTTAACATAGTCAAAACTGAACGAAATTGGAAGTGTAGGATCATTATGACACCCTCTGTATGCACGCCAAGTTTTGTGGAATTCCGTTCAATGGGGGGCCACACAATAAATTAATTTATGTTACTATACACCAACTGGCCTGTAGGTGGCCGGAGACAGTTTTCTGTGAATATCTCGAGAACCGTAGGGCCTAGGAGGTCCACCTTTTTTTTGTATGTTGGTCTTAAGGGGGCATGTCAACCCATCCCATTACCACTTATTTCATGTATAGCGCCACCTAGTTAAAAATTAAAAAGCAAAAAATTAGGTGTTTTCATCTCAATATCTCTGGCTGACAAGGTCAAAACTGCACGAAATTAAAAGTGTAGGATCATTATGACACCCTCTGAATGCATGCCAAGTTTTGTGTACTTTCGTTCATGGGGGGGCTTACAATAAAATAATTTATGTGTACATTTAGTGACGTACACCAACAAGGATTCCCGGGACACTGAAAGACCGGGGTACACAAAACTTGGTGGGCATGTACCCCCACATGGATAGCATGGAACCGTCATTTTTCGTTTTCATCTGCAGCCCCCCCGCTGGACTGGACCCCCGAAAGGAGGGTAGGGCAGACACAGTTCTCTGTGAATCTTTTATGGTATGTTGGTCTCAAGGGCCCACATCAACCTGGCTCATAATAACTCATTTGTGATTTGCCCCCCCCCCCGGTAAAAAATGAAAATCAGTAGGATTAAAAGAAAGCCAAAATAAATATTCATCATCATCATGGCTGCATTTTCAGTATTGGCGAGAAGTAGTCGTTTGTCCACTAGATGGCGCATCGTTGCAGTGAGACGTAATTTTGTTGGAAGTTAAAAGTGGGTTGGAAAAAACAATGGACGCTTCATACAAGGACTGTAATTTACCGCAGCGAACATCTAATAAGGATAGGACGATGTTCACATGAAGTGTAATTCCCATTTCTTCTTGAAGCCGAAATAAATCTGAGGATGTTTATCGGACATGCTTGGTTTTTACTGCAGGTACGTTAATCTTGTAATATCAATAAGGACCTAGGTAATGTTACCGTTAGCGTTGGTTGAGTGATGGAGGCATTTGATTTATTGCATTTGTAGAAAACTATAAATGCGGTTATACCAAGCAAATGTATAGCAGCACTGTTTGTATCTTTCGACTGTCATTTATTGCACGTGCTACAAAATCATTCTGTGCAATGGAAGATTTACCAACGTTACACCGGTCTGATACAGTTTTGCCTATACATGCGTGAGACTGAGACGCCTGTTTATTTTGTTTTAAGTGCGTGCAGGGTGTGAGAGGTGCTTGTGCTTTGATTCCAGCTTGGTAGTTGTAGTCTGTGAAATTAAAAAGCACGTGTGTGTGAAGTATCCAAACAATGACACCTTCATTTCATTATGGCTGCTTTAGCAACACACCTTAAGCTACTGTGTAGTGGGTCCCATTTAGAAGTGGCTACTTCATTCGCGCTTTCCTTGACTCATGGAGCTGCGTGAATGTTATTACAACTTTTCGCCACGATATGACAGTTTAAGTCCGCTTGATACTGTAAGGCGTAAGCCATTGGTTTCCAAAGGAGATTTTATTTGTGTCGCCAGCATAGCCTATTGACAATTTATGTTGTAAATAGGCCTACCTTATAATCCTACCTGTAGCTTAGGGAAGCTAACAGCTTTCTATTAGGATCTAGTTTGTTAGTTACCGTTTTGTCATAACTCCCTGATGCATTTTTGCTTTTAGAATAGCCAGAGCGTGTATATCTCAATCGGAAAATTAAACAATATCGGGTGCCTATGGACTAGGCTGGGTGAACCCAGCCTGATCTGCCCGCTATTTATTTTTTGATTTCTTAAAAGATTGAGCTTGGTCTGATGAAAGCCAGACTAGCCATGGACCTCAGTTAAACAATGCAAGGGAACATGAATCAGCCTATATTTGCACTAACAATAACGGACAAAAGCTCTTCAACTTTGGCCCGTTAAAATGTGTATGAACAGTCTAGCGACGCATTT
Organism: Alosa sapidissima; assembly: GCF_018492685.1. Taxonomy (NCBI): domain Eukaryota; kingdom Metazoa; phylum Chordata; class Actinopteri; order Clupeiformes; family Clupeidae; genus Alosa; species Alosa sapidissima. Next base: position 43,773,105 of record NC_055957.1, on the reverse strand, counting down.
CATCAAGGCCCATTTGGACATGTCAGTTATTTGCACCACTGGTTAGATGTAAAACAGCATTACGTTTCAGACTAGGCTACTGTTACTTAATTTGTGCATTAACAATAACGTTTCAGACTACTGTTACTTAATTTGTGCATTGACAATAAAGTATTACATGAACTAAAGATGACTAAAATCTTATGTAGAAGAAGAAACATTCACAAAAAATCCATCCATCCAAAAATGACCTTTGTTTTTGATAGCTGTTGAAAACGGCATGGAACTGACATATGTTTTTGTTTAAAAATACATAAAAAATAAATAAATAAATAAATAACATTATGCTGATATCTTTTGCTTTTCCCAAATACAATGTAGCCTACAGGTGTAAGTGACCTTTCATCAATCCAGTTGCAATGGATGAACTGTGATGAACTGCCCTACTTGTAATTGTTTAGAGATTTTAAAGGTTTTATAACAATGCTACATCTTCTTTGGCTATTCTACAATCTATTCACCTTTTCAGCACCAGTAGGGTACTTTCTGTGCAGCCGCACACACACACTCAGGCATGCCAAACAAGCATACACAAAAGTTTCAAGAGTGGGGGATGGAGTAAAATATGGAGACAAATTGAAGTGTGATTTATTTTCGCGGAACGGATGTACAGGACTGAGCGGCGGTCATATTTTGTACCGCTATGCGGTACATCTAGTTTTATGATTGTTAGTAGACAAACTGGCTTCAGATATCCAACAGAGTGAATTTGAGATTGTGCAGTCTTACAGTACTGTACATGGCTGTGGTTAGTGATGTGATGCTGTTAATGGGGAGTTTTACAGTTAGCGCAAATCCTATATGTTATTATTTATTTAGCGTACCTATAAGGTTTTTTTTCCTTAACAAAAGTGAGGGGGACAACGGCTGTCTCTTCAGCACTGTGTGGGACATATCCCCCACGTCCCCCGTGCCTCCTGCGCCCCTGCACACACACACACACACACACACACACACACACACACACACACATACACACACACATACACACACACACACACACACACACACACACACACACACACACACACACATATACTGTATACTGTGAGTGTATACAGGTAAATCTCAAAAAATTAAAAATCTGATGGAAAAGACCATTGCCCTGCCCAGACTGAGAGATTAACTGCTCAGGAAACCATTGCCGTTATATTGACTTAATTAGCTGATTAGAGCTCATCTCAGGTTGACATTTTTGTATAATAAAAAGGCTTGAAATGTTTCACTTTATGCGGAATGAATCTAGATTATATGAAAGTTTTACTTTCTGAAATAAATTATGGGAAAAACATTTATGTAACATGCACCTGTATATATGTTGTATATTTGTCGTTAAGATATATTAAGATCTTAACAGCAAATTAAGCGATAAAAAATAATGTCCAAATAGGAACAGGAAGGACATGTCCGGATTATTGGGCAGGGTAGCATTCTCTTTATGGGGTTGAGCCAGACCGTTTACAACCTTGAACGATAGCAGCGAGAAGCTCAAATTGATTCTAGTGTTTTATAGGGAGCCAGTGGAACTGTGTAAGGCTGGACTTAATGTGCTTTCAGGAGAGGAGCCATGGCGGCTCAGTGTGCTGTCCCGTCCTTCCTTAAGTCTGCAGAAGCCCATAGCGCAGTGTGCTGTTGTAATCAAGTCTCTCTGCTGCAAAGACATCAACTGTTACTTGAAATGATTAGTCTCTCATTTAATGCTAGATGATGGATTACATCAGATGGTCTGTTTTTAGCGTTTCAGTGTTTTTTTTCCCCCAGTGTGGTCAAGTATCACCTTTAAAAAGAGGAAATGGGATTGGACAGTTATGGGGTTGAGAAAGTGTGTGTGTGTGTGTGTGCGCCGGGGGGGGTATATATAAAGTATATACTCTTTTGATACCGTGAGGGAAATTTAGTCTCTGCATTTATCCTAATCTGTGAATTAGTGAAACACACACAGTGAACACACAATGAGGTGAAGCACACACTAACCCCGGCACAGTGAGCTGCCTCAGGGAGCAGTGAGGTGCCTTGCTCAAGGGCACTTCAGCTGTTCCTACTGGTTGGGGTTCAAACCGGCAACCCTCCGGTTACAAGTCCGAAGCCCTAACAGGTAGGCCACGGCTGCCCCACTGTGTATGTGGACTGCAGATAGAGCACAAATGTCACAGAAGTACATTAGACAACACAGACATCTCCAACATCCTGTCTGACTGATCAATCTTCCGAGAGACATCCTTTTGATTACCATTTTACGAAACCGTAATTGGCATTTTTACCCCTATAATAGTTTTGCAACCATAGTCATGACTTTTATTATGATTTAAATGTTAACTATATTGCACTATTATACTGAGCTTTTTGAATAAGAACATTTATATATCTTAGTAGGGATGCATAGGCCTAATATCGTTATCGACAGATACCTTATTGACTGCTATCGGACTACTGTATATAGGCAAATAATGTTATATTTACCAGTGGTAGTGACTGATGTTTATCTGTTATGTTGCATTCATTTTGCACTAAAGCTAAGTGTTGGGTCATGTGTACATACACTAATTTCCTGTGTATTAACCTCATAGCTGAAGGAATTTTGCAAAATCAATGTATAAGCCACGGCTAATAGTTACGGTGCTGCCACATTTAGAGATAATGTTGTGAAATGGTTCCGTTTTTTTTAATACACTTTTGTTTCCCTACCACGTAAGGGTATTATTAACAACAAAAACCAAGTAGACAAACACATTTAAAAATGTCGGTATTAGTGCTGGTTATCGGTGAAATTGTTCTTTAAATATTGTTATTGATCCACAATGTCACAATTGGTGCATCCCTATCCCTCAGTGGAAGCAAGGGAGGTACAACCAAATGTTCTGATTTTCTGTCCTTATAAGTTGAACGACTTCATTTTCTTCTTATGAAAGGGATTTAGTTTTGATGTTAATTCTGAGAGATCGCTCAGATCATATATCACAATTTTTTTAACTCTTAAATAAGACAGCATGTGGTCAGGCGATTATTATAGAAGGACCACATTAAGACTCTGTCTACATGTACTCTGTGGTGCATGTGGTTTTCCATGTGTCAACTTACCTTGAGCAGCGTCATATCTCTGAAACATTAACAACTCTCACTGCCCTCCAGGGACTGGTCTTAACCATCAAACCATACATTATTAAAGCATGTTCACAAAGGAAACCAACTCAGAGACAATGAAGCTTTTAACACAACACTCATGGACCTTCTGCAATGAGTGCACAAGTCCCTAATGACCTTATCTTTTACTATTAGGAGAGGTTGTGCTCTGAGCTCTTAGATGTTGTGTATCACTGAGTGGATGACTACAAGTTTGTTTCACATTAAACCGTCTTGGCAAGGCCTACTTGGAAAGGCCTTCATATTTCACTTTTACAGAGAAAAGAAATAAAATAGATGTATAGACAGCAACTACTTTGACACAGCTTTTAATTCAGGCATCAGCAATACTTCCCATTGGACTCCCAGGGATTACTGAGACATCAGAATCAGACTTTGTGACAGTGTTTTGTATAACTTTGATTGAATGATCAGATGCACGCAGACAGACACACACCTGAGACTCTGGCATCATCCTCAGGACCCAGGTATTTCTGGAACTGATAAAGTCACATTATGCCACAAGAATCAGCTGTCACCTCAGGCTCTCACGGTTTCTTCAGATGTGAAGTTGTGTTACAACTTCTTTTGGAGTGTCATCCCATTAAAGAAGCATTGAGTCATACCTTCAATTTCCACAGCATTATTAAGTGGTAGCAATTCAGATGGCTAATATTGCTTAATGCTCTCAGGTAAAACCTACTGTACAATAGCCTACAGGATCAATGCAAAGCACACCAATGTAACCTTAATGCAGTTCCTATAGTGCACTTCTAATTTAATCACCAGTCATTATTAATTTATTTATAATTGGAACCATTTGCTGACTTAGGCAGAAACTGTGTTGAGGTAAAGGCTTCTATTTGGACACATCACTCTAATTAAGTTTATAGTAATGGTATGTGCATTTCGTAACTCATTCAGTAGGGAAATGTGTGATATACATGTAGACGTGGAGCATATTGTCCAGATCTAGATGTATCAGGATCTTGCGTTTCAAATCAATATTCAGACGTACGGCAGTCAGAAAAAAAAAACAGTAAAACAGCTTAGAACACAAACTTCGAGTGCTGCCATGCCATTTCTATATCTTTTTATTTGTCTGACTTGAATATCTGCATTCCTTATTTATTATGAAGTTATTTGACATTTGTGGAAAAATTAGACTCCAAGCAGCAATATGTGTTTTCATATTACAATTTTTCTACAATCAGTTTCGCTTGTCTCAACGTCACTTGTTCAAAACATGTAACACATTTACCATATCAGAAGACTATGTGAGCTAAATTGTCTATTCTGTTGCTTTGCTTTCATGCAAAATGTAATCAATCACCACCTCCTCCAAAATTCAGGAGTACCTCTTTCAATTAGTAAAGCATTTGTTCACACAGTTATAAATGGTTTGTTCATAGTAAATAAGCCTATCCAAAAATATGTTTGTACATAATTTATACTTAATAAATAATAAAACAACCACTTATTAAAAAAAACATTTTTCCATTATAAACCAGTTGCAAACTATTACAAAATGATTTGTTCATCATTTGTAAAGCATTGCTTCTATGTTAATTCTTATAAAAAAAATATTTGTGCACACAGATATAACTTGTTTGTTCATAGTAAATAAGCCTATATAAAATATGTTTATAAATGATTGTTAATACTTAATAAATTATGAAATAACATTTTGTTGATGAAGTAATATTTCCATGACTTAACAGTTGTTACATACACATGCACTAATAATTAGTTAGGGTGAGGATACATATTTTATAAACCACTTCATAATACTATAATTATACGTGAATTATATAGGATAATATAACTGGTTTATAAAATATGTATCCTCACCCTAACTAATTATTAGTGTATGTGTATGTAACAACTGTTAAATAATGGAAATTTTACTTCATCAAAAACATATTATTGCATCATTTATTAAGTATTAACAATAATGTATGAACATATTTTAGATATAGGCTTATTTACTATGAACAAACTATTTATAACTGTGTGAACAAATGCTTTACTGATGATAAATTATGTATGGACAATACATTACTAATGATTAACAAACCATTAACTAATAGGTAACAAATGCTTAATAAATGATTAATTGTGTGTAGTTATTATAAAGTGTTACCCAACATTTTAGTGCTGGTCACTGGTTCAAAACTTTCGGTTGAAAACCTGCCAAAACATAAGTCACAATACAAGAGATATAAATAGCATCAGCATAATATGTTATAGCAGCATGAGTCTCTTTTAGGTGAAGTATGAAACATTTTGGTAGTCATAGTGTATATTTTGCACCACAGGCTAACTGATCTGGTCTGGTACCTTTTTGTAAAGTACACAGTGTGAAGAGTTTTGAAATCAGACATTTGAAACTGAAGGATGAAAACTGTTCTCTAAAAAGTTACCTTTCATAAAACCTTTGTGTGACCTATTCTTGCAACGTCTCGTTTCATAACTGGATTGCATTTTTGTCCGCTTTTCATCACATTATATGACCATTACATGTAGGCTATACTATTTTGCACGCTAAAATCTGATTCATCAGGTAAATACAATAAAGAATGGGAACATTGGATTATGTATTCTAAGTTGTAATTCCTCTGTATGTCCTGTTGGTGACCTCAGAGAGAAGTAGGCCTACTGTTAAGACGCTCTTAGCCGGTAACGAGAACTCTGGAGCACTCGTAGATCTACGAGTGTTTTCACGACGTTCTTAAGCTACGATGGTTTCGGGAAACAGTCGGCAAATCTTAAGACGTTCGTAAGAGGGACTTTACGACGCTCTTAGGCTTAAGATGCTTTCGGGAAACTGGGCCCTGTTTAGTAATCTAAACTGTTCATTTTTGTTTGTTTTGTTGTTCTGTTAGTTTTTACTGTAACTTGTAGTGGTGATAAAACATTTTATATTTAAGAAGTAGCCTACGGGGTGCTTTCACTTAAATTGTATATTTCTTTCACTTGTGTGAATTTCCTACTGTTTCCTACTCAGATGTCTGATGACGGCCACGTATTCCCTGGTTTTGAAACCATTTGTTTTTAGAAGTTTCAGTGCACACAATTTTTTCCCCTCACCACCTGTCTGACAAATATCACAATCACTTTTCTCAGAAGCCAGCTGCATAGCAGCTGTCACACTGTCATCTCTCAGGTGGCGTAATATGCATTGCACTAATCTTGCGCTTCACTTCTGCACATTTGGAAACTTTGAGTAGCCTACGGAAAAAAACACTTTTTGATGTTGTGGTTATTGTTAATACCTCTGTCAAGAAGCTTATGTGTTCACCTCCGCCAAGTTATGTTTTGTTTTCAAGGCAGGATGTCAGTTTTTCTGGACCATGAAACTTGGTGGAAAGATGTTGCATGGTCCAAGGATGAACTCATTACATTTTGTAGTTGATACAACTAATTAATGCAACAGTGTAGTAATCTCTATATAGCTATGTCAAATGAGCACCAATATTGTGTAGGCACATCATTGAGGTAGAATAGGAGATAATGACCTTGATGACCTTGACCCCATGACCTTGAGAACTAATCAATACATCTAGCTTTTGGAGTGATCAACTTTGCCACCTGTCATGCAACCTGGGAGACAAGTGCCCTTCTTGTGCTCTGGACACAGAAAAATACAATTCAAAGAGCAACTAATTGGTAAACTACAACCATTTATTTCCAATACATTGTAAGGTGAGCTTTAATCAGCATTCTCATGGTCTCCAGTGAAACAAACAATAACAAAGGCATGAATGGAAACATGCAAAACTGTAAATGGCTCACACATGGTTTTGAGCTTTAGCCTACTGATGGCTGAAACAGAGTGCATATATTATTAGTTCTTTGGAAAGATTTGTGGAGCTGCCGCCATAACCAAAAATTAAAGCAGGCAAACTAAGGGTCCACATTCTCTGAAGAACTGGAGTAACCCTAGCATAGAAATCTAGACGCACCCTAGCGGCAGCAAATGTTATTTGCAGCCAGGGTAGAGTAACGCTGTAAAGCTGTATGGGAATTACGCCCTCTCCTGGCATGACAGGGAAAAACAAAGCTGAAGTTAGTAAGACATAATCTTTGGATTCAGAAATGAGCATGCCACAAAGACAGGGTGAAAAATACTCATCACTAAACAATGAGGATTTTCTCTTCTCAACTAGAGAGTATGTCAGTGCCTTAAATGAGAAACAATAGAAAAAGCCACTATGCTCATGAACATTAAGATATGATTTAAAATGGGTTTGTATGTGGTTGGATGTTAAATAGCCTACGTGTGTATTTACTAAGGACAACCCATCCCCTGGGGACACAGTATCAGGATGAATAAAACATGTTGCAAATACATTTAACACCATTTGTCATCTCTTTCTTAGTCTAAGCAAACACTGTCTTAGCAGTAGGTCAACAAGCCTGCCATGACCAAAATCATTCATATTTGATGACTACCGGTATATATGTATATCAATCGTTCTTCTTCTCTCTTCTGTATTGTTGACACCAACCTTGAGATCACAACACATGATTGGCTCAATGTATTCACAACACACCACATGACTGGATCATGTATTCACATGTCGACGTTTTGCTGCGGAAGGGGTGGGATATGTGTAGACAACTGCCATATTGGCGTTACAAACTAACCCCATGCATTTCTATGGAGGATTTCTTGAGTGCTGTGTCTCCTCATTAGAACGTCCCTGGTTACAGTTAATGACAATAATGAAAACCAGAACAAAAATGTTTAAGAATAGGACAGTGTTGATTTGTGTTTTGTGTTTTATTCATTGGGTTTGTTTGGCATGCGTAGCGCATTTAGATGATAAACTTCGGTCCACTTCAACAGACTGTTGGGCTGACCCTCTGGCCTTACTGTCGGGATGGCAAATCCAAGGAAATACCAGAACAAGACAAAACAAGTTCTACTTCCGCAACGGTAGGTGGCAACATACGGCTAAATGTCTTACTGCATATTGGGAAGAGACGAGAGAAATTTTAAGTAGGCCTACCACCATGGCTTCCACTATAATATTGTTGTTCTGTATTTCTTGTTTGGTACAGTTATACATAGAAGCGACTGACATTTTAAATAAAGTTTCTGATTCCTGTTACAAACCCATCCAGGATGATAGACCCAAGTTTGTGAGGTAAGGAATGTTTTACGTGACATAATGTTTTCGATATGAGTTTCAATGCTCTCATTTCTGAAGTTGCTACTTTGTTTTAAATGACTGTAGGACATATCCACGGCCGCATGAATATGTAAATGTCTCCGACCTCCCGAAGACTTGGGACTGGCGAAACATTAACGGCAAGAACTATGTTAGCATCACCCGAAATCAACATATTCCGCAATACTGTGGTTCATGTTGGGCCATGGGTTCGACCAGCGCCCTTGCAGGTAAACCAAACCAAACCAATCAAACCACCCTGTTAGGCCTACAACAACATGATCTACCAATTCACCAAAATCTCTACTGTCCTTCTGGAAATAACGCTATCAGGAATTGACCAGCATTTTGACATTCAGTCAGTTGAAGATTAACTGAGTCTGAGGCTTACATAGAGATTTTCTAATATCAGGTGCTATTTTTGTTCTTTTTCAGATCGTATTAACATAAAGCGCAAAGGCGCCTGGCCCTCTGCATACCTGTCAGTGCAGAACGTGATTGACTGCGGCAGGGCAGGATCTTGCTTCGGAGGTGATCATGTTGGGGTGTATGCCTACGCCCACAAGAAAGGAATTCCTGATGAAACCTGCAACAATTACCAAGCTAGAAACCAAAGTAGGCATTAGTTTCATTTCATTAGTTTAATTTATAACCTTTATTTTATGGAAACGTGCAACTTTAAACAAATGAATTGCGTGTTGCATGGTGTTTTTAGTAAAATGTTTTACCAAGGTCATGAAATTACCCCCCCCCCCCCCCCCCCCCCCCATTTTAAAAACCCAAATTATCCAATAGTACATGCTCTTTAATAAACTGTACAGGTGTGGAATGCATATCAACAGGCCCTTGTGTACAGCGCGTACAACATGTAGATATACCTTCATTCTCTGTTTTCTCTTTTTTACTGACAAACCTGGGTAAGTTAATTCAAAGTAAGTGGTAAACCTCCTAAAAGAAGAGCTGTATGGCTTCATTCTCCTAAAATATTAATGCCATAGGGCTCTTGTTGTAGGAGGTTTACCACTTACTTTGAGTTAATAAAGTGTAACTCCAGCGGAAGTTGACCCCAGGGTGTTTTTTTTTCATTAAAACACATCAAATAAGCCATGGAGACAATTTCATTGATCAACCACTACAGAGCTTGCTCCGGTATACGCTATAGCCCCAAATCGCAAACAGTGGATTAGCTAAGGGCCATGAGAGAAACGCTTCCCAAATAGCATTTTGTAACCAGTAATATTGTTGAAAACATCACCAAACATCATCAGTAGGTTGCTCAGGGTCCCTACACATAAAACGAAGCACCAACAACGTAGTTAGCGAACCCAGAATTTATTACAGAAGACTGTTAAGATTACTTACCAAATGTCCCCCTATCAGCTCCTCCAACCCAGTATCGCAAGGATTTGTTGTACTGTCACATTTGGTTAAACTATTCTCAGTGCTGGGGTTGGACGAGCTGGTAGGGGGGTAAACTTCACTAATAGTGTATACCGGAGCAAGCTCTGTAGTGGTTGATCAATGAAAAGTATTGTCTCCACGGCTTATTTGATATGTTTTAATACAAAAAAACACCCTGCAGTCAATTTTCGGTTTGTCACTAAACCACGTACTTGGAATACCCCCCAGGTGTGGAATGCATATCAATAGGCCCATGTTTGCAATGTATACAACATGTAGACCTACCTTAATTCTCTGTTTTATTTTTAATGAATTTAGTGTGTGACACTTTCAATCAATGTGGGACATGCACATTCTTCGGGTCATGTGACACTGTGAAGAACTACACCATTTGGCGAGTTGGTGATTATGGGGAGGTGTCTGGACGAGACAAGATGAAGGCAGAAATCTACACAAATGGACCAATCAGGCAAGGATCCCACTGTTCACACTTTCACTGTATATTTGTAGAACACGCACATTATTTACATACTTTGTCTAGGTACATTATTTAGTGTATCGGACAACTTGATGCACAGAAGCCACAGATAAAGTCTTACCCTCTTGTCAGTATGTTCCTGGGAAATTGATAGGCCTACCATGATGTCGGTGCTGTGAAAACCTTTCTCTCTTACCCATCTCTGAAATGATGGTTTGGAAATGTGTTGTAGCTGTGGCATCATGGCCACATCTGGGTTAGAGGCCTACACTGGGGGTGTTTTTGCTGAATTCCACCCCCTCTCCCTGATGAATCACATTGTGTCCGTGGCCGGCTGGGGAGAGGCAGAGGACGGGACGGAATACTGGGTGGTCAGGAACTCGTGGGGAGAGTTTTGGGTGAGTGTGTTTACCTCATCAGTGTCTGTCTGTCTCAGTCAGACCCATTGTGAGTGATGTTTAGCCTCACAATAGTGAGAAATGTGACTGCAGACTCAGAGCGCATGTGAACAGTAATATGACTATGATGGAGTGAGCTATAGTATTTCAAAAGGAACAAGTATTAAACGGTTTCTCGGGGAATGAGACCTTTAAGTTTAATGTTTCTTAAAATGAATAACTATAATGTTGTTACTATTTCTCATTCTAATACAAATACATTCAGTTTTCTGATGTATACAAAATATACAAATATATTATATAATATTATCTTATGTATTTTATTGCCAAATTAACCTTATTTAGACTGACACCATTTGAGTTTTAGCACTGATTAATATGCTTTCCTTTCTGTTACAGGGAGAGCATGGCTGGGCCAGAATTGTCACAAGTGCCTATAAAAGAGGCAAAGGAAACTGGTACAACTTAGCAATTGAGAAAAGCTGTGCCTTTGGGGATCCAATCCTGACATAACAGACTAACAACAACAACAACAACAACAACACATTGCATTTACATAGCACCTTTCTAGACACCCAAAGCTCTTCACAGTGAAGGAGGAACCTCACTAACCACCACCAATGTGCAGCACCCACCTGGCTGATGCACAGCAGCCATTATGCGTGAGGAATGCTCCCCACACACCAGCTGGAGGTGGACTAACCCTCTCATTTAGTTTGGTTTCACTTTGGATGCCACAAGATCTCTTGATAAGCTGTTTTTTTATCGGTGAGTGTGTAAATGAGCGAGAGAATGAGACTGCATGTACTGTAAGAGAAAGAAACAGTAAGAAAGTTATACATTTATGAGTAAGAAATGAGTTATGAGAAATGAAGTGGTTAGGAGAAAGATATGATATAAAGGGGGCAGCCGTGACCTACTGGTTAACACTCTGGACCTGTAGCCGGAGGGTTGCCGTTTCGAGCCCCGACCAGTAGGCACGGCTCAAGTGCCCTTGAGCAAGGCACCTAACCCCTCACTGCTCCCCGAGCACCGCTGTTGATGCAGGCAGCTCACTGCGCCGGGATTAGTGTGTGCTTCACCTCAATGTGTGCTGTGTGTGTTTCACTAATTCACGGATTGGGATAAATGCAGAGACTAAATTTCCCTCACGGGATCAAAAGAGTATATATACTTATATATATACTATACTTATATATACATATATACTTAAAGTGGTGATGAGAAAGTTTAATGAGAAAATGTACAGTGAATTTGAGATGTAAATATCTTAACAATACTATGTAAATGAACAAGAACCAATCAGTAGTTTAATGTTAATAAGACATACTAGTCTATATCGAAAAGTGTTACAGTGTATAAATCATGTGATGAAAAATTCAACTGCTGATATTTCTTGGTTGGTAGCGAGAGGACAGTGTTGTCTCGCTCTTCTCTCTCCAGTGGCAAAGCAACAGTGTCTAGGGCCATGTCATGACATTTATTAACCTTTCCATTTGACTGAACTTTTTAATTTGTCTCAGTCAGTGCTTGGTTGCCAGTGAGTCCATGTCTTTGGTCTTGGACCACTTGTATGAATTTGTGTGCGGTTGAATTAATAAAATATCACAAGGTCACAATGTCACAATGTCTATTCCAGGCAACCATGATACCTTACAAGCAACAATCTTTGTGACTATTTTTTCCATGAAGGCATCATATGGTCACATAGTGATCAGTAGTCAGTGGCTTCATTACTACTATTTAAATTCATTAAAAAAAAAGATCAGTTAGCAGAGGCATGACTAGATGCACCATGCAGGGTGACACGGGAACCCTCTGAATACAATCCAAGTGCCAACCCACCCCAGTGATAGTTCGGCTTGTCCGCATTAACATTAACATAAAGTAAAATTGTTTTCTTCGCCTAAACAATTATTTTTGTTTCGATAGCCGAATTATTTAGGTAATAATTTGCCTTTGTATCTGTGTTCAGGCGAGATTTTTGATGTTGTGGTAGATCTTTCCCTTTTTTACATGTTTTTTTTTTTTTTTCAGTTATCGATGCAAAACACTGGGTTCAAGAGCTGTTTTACTTTGTTACCCTTCTCTGAGTGTGGCCCAACCTTTCCATTTTATCAATTTTCTTGTTGTTGTGGCACTGTCAGTGAGGGGAACATGAGGCACACACTGATAAGAGTCGAGTGTATAGATTCGTTTTGTAACACTCTTTGGAGCATACAGTGGAATTCTACAGAATTCTTCACTTCCTCTTCCAGACCTTAGCAACAGGAGGGGAGTATTCAGTAATTGGCTCACACACGCGATGTAGTAGACGGCAATTCGCTGACCCCGCTGCCACTCAAACCGAGAAGGGAACCGACTGAAGTGCGCTGTGATTGAGGAAAACAAGGACACAGAGGTTGGCAGAAAACCAGCCCGTGAGCTCTGCTACAAGGGATGCTCTACTCTGGCGCATCCTTATCGGTCATCGCCATGGAGATGTCGGAATGTCCTGGGCTTGAGAACCCAGGCATACATGTATATCTAATCCGTTTTATCAGCTGGTGATTGTGTTCATCTTTGGTTGCGCATTCCGTTAAAATCCGTTGAATATAATAGGCAATCAGTTTAATACGCAACAGATTATTTCACAGCGATTTTTTCCTTAAACGCATGAGCTGCCCACTCTGCATCCAAATATCCTCTAAAATACAGGTAAGAGAATTTGCACATTCACAATGCATGTAGTGCATCAGTTACGTATGCAAGCTGTATGGGTGAGGGTAAATGTACAGGCCTACATTTTGTCATTGAATCCAGATGAATAATTAATTATTATAATCAAATACAGTCTTAATAGCTCAGTTAATGTTTTTTAAGTGCATAATTACGTGTATGTCATTCATAAAACGCTGCATCAATAACGGTGCTGCGAGATGGAACGACATTGTACAGGGTTGCTGGGTTGCTTGTGCAGTCGCTATTCTGTATGTCAGTGTTATAGACCTTAACGAAAAGTATCTGGTTAATATACAACATGAACTCATGCATGTATGTGCCTCTATGCACCTGCCTGTGCGTCTTTGGCGCCTGGTCCATTAATTATGCACACCCTATTATGTGCAGCGTGCGTGCACAAACATCATCTGCGGAGATAAGCGTGCCTGGTATATGTGGGTTAATGTAGCCTACTGTACATCATGTTCTAATAAATGTCCATTATGCACAGGCCCAATCTGACGCTAACCAAAAAAATACTGATACCATTTGGAGTCATCGTGAGTGACTCATACAGGTAATTGGTCCATGCTAAATCACTTCATGCAAAATGGTTTGACCTACATATTCTTGTTCAATTCGAGTCCCTCTGTGAAGCTGACTCATTGGTGTTAGGACATATTTTGAATTTAACGTAAGCCAGTGGCAGTGAATTATATAATTTGGTTAAATTAGGCAGCAGATTGTATAGGTTAAGGTGCACTCATACAAGTGGAGCTCTCCTTTATATTCATATGAACGAGACAGCAGCAGAAATTATGTTTGTTCTTGTGCATATTCCTACATCTCTACAAGATGTTATGTTAATAGTTATACTACTGTATGACCCCCCAACACAGCATCGTGTCCACTGTGACGATGAATGGCTAGCATAGCTTACTTTTTGTTTGGTTGCTGTGTTGCATTTTATCTTGCTGCTGTGCCCCAGTGCTGCGTCACAGGTTTCTAGAAGCCCGGTGTGTTTTGCCACTTACCGATGACAAGACAGGGCCCCCGTTGCTTCCCTCTCCAGTGAGCCCCCTCCACACATTGAACCCTGTGCTATTTCTATTCTTAATTAACTCTCTCACTGAGATGCTGTGCACCTGGCCAACGTGCCAATCCTGCAATCCGTCATCCCATTTGCAAGATTGATTGCACACACACACACACACACACACACACACATACACACACCTCCCTCCCTCCTGACCTTCCTGCTCCCCCACCCACAGTGCCATCAGAGTCTTCTATTGAACTTGCTGTCAAGTCTGGACATTAACATTGCCCTCCGACCCCCCCCCCCCCCCTACATTTATGCCTGCTTTAATGGTAAAGATTGAGTACAGTATGTCCACATAGGGTTTAATTTCTCATTGGATACCAGGTATGGTTGGCTTTGCTCTGCAGTTGGATTGAACAGCAGGCCCTCGTGCTTCTGTGTTGCGTAATGCACTTAAGGGTCAGGGAGTCCTGCTGCCCGGTTGCCAGGCTCTCTAGGCAGCCCCTGCTGTCCACACTATTGATTTGCAGCGTTGGAGTGCTGATCCCGGCCTTCCCGGGTCCGTCCGAGGCCCTGTGCCAGCAGCCATAGCCCTTTCAGTGTGGCGCCGCCCCGCCTGTGAATAATCAGCTGTCTTGCTCTCGCCAGGTCTGTGGTCAGGGTCGGTCAGACAGGGCTGGGCTGGGCTGGCCTGGTCTGGGCTGGGTCCTAGGAGACTTGTAGCCACAGAGGCCACTTTTGGGTACTGTGCATGATGCCTGCAGGTGTTTCAGAATGAAAATTACCTTTAACTAATTTTCACACATGCGAGGACGTTAGCAGCTCTTGGAGGAAAGATACAGGGTGTAGACAATGTTAATATACACTCAATATACTGTGCATAATGTCCCAAGTGTCAGTGGTATATGTAACAGCATTTTTAAAGTCGTGCAGCCTCTATGCTGTAAATGCTTCAATTTTGTGGTATTATGAAGCTTTGTTGGCACAAATGCGTCACTCACTAACAACATGGCATGACAGCGTCTGCACAGCAGGCAGCCTCTGCATACGCTGACCCTGTTCTTTGAAGTAGAAGCCGTGGAGCTGCCTCTCGATCATGACTCCCACACTGAGACCTCCTCATGAATATGGATCCTGGCTCCTCGCAATGCACCCTGCACCCGGCCCGACTGCAGAGCCAACGAGAGGAGAATGCGAGATCACCATGGAAACCCAGAGTGGTATAAACACGGGCAATTACAGTACCACATGCAAGGGCTTTCTTTCTCTGCGTTGTTACAGAGATGTGTCTCAGAAGGGAATCTTCGAGAATGACTCGGCATTGAAGGATCAGAGCTTAACTCACCCTTGACGAGTGAAAAGGACAGATCACCATCCAGACCCATCAATGGGCGATCTACTTTCTGCCACAATGAAAATAATACACACAAACACGTGTGGAGGAGTCATTTCACAGGCATCTTTAAGAATGAATTATTGAAGGGGTAAAAACCACCTTTCCCCAGCATGTTAATTATGTATAGGACAAAGGAAGATGATGCTTCTGGGGCTAGTGGGGCTGGTGTCTGTGTAGGTGTTGCTGAGCTTGACTCTCGTTCTTACTGCTGTACTAATCTCCTCTTCATCCAGTCTGCTCTGTTATTCTCTCATGCTATCCTCTCGTCTCGTCTCGTCTCGCCTTCTCTCCGGCCCTCTTCTCACGTCTCTCCCCCACACTCCTCTCGCTGCAGTCTCCCCGCCCCTGCATTACAGCACAGCCCACTTCGCAGCAACAACAGCAGCAGCAGCAGCGGCAGTGGCAGTGCTAGTCTCTGGAGCCTCAAATACAGTAACCGCACGCATGTGGGCCAGATCTGGCCCGAGTTTTATTCAGTCCCCGCCAGATGTCATGTGGGACTATACTACCACTCCCCACTCCACTGCACTGCACTGTACAGGATGTGCTGATGCGGGCGAGCGTGTCAGCTGTTGCCGTGCTCTGCCACGGGCATGGTAGTGTTTATATTTCCCACCGTCACAATATCTTCGGCCGTAGCTTTTGTCCTCCTAGCAGCCACGGCTCTGAGCTGCTGTGGTGGCAGACAGAGGCTGCTGCGGTCAGCAGGCTGTAGGATGCCCGTCTGGTAGCCATTAGGATAAAGTGTGTGTAATGGTGGATGTGCACTGGGAATTGAGGAAGTCCTGATGGCGTTGCTTTGTGAGGGCCGCGGTGAGAATGTTGTTCTGCATCTCAGCATGCGGCGTTTGATGTGAATAACTTCTGACAAGGCTTGATTAAGCTGAATTATGAAACCAGCTACGAGGGATGAAATAATCCGGATGTTGTTGTATTCTGCTTGGAAGATATGCCAAGAGAACTTAAACAGCATACCAATTTATTCTCAATGTAATCATTCACTGTGTTTATAAGCCAAGAAGGAGTTTGTGAAAATACTGTTATTACAATTGGTCTGTATGCCAGAGTGTCAGTTTGTAACAACATATTCACATGTTTTAAATAGGCACTGAATTCAGACGGCTTTGTTAGACTAGAAAGCTCTGACTCTGCTGTAGGCAAAACCAGACTTTTTGTTTGATATGCAAGTCAGATGTAAGTTGTTATATAACTAATAACACTATAAATACAGGGCAATTATTTAATATATTGCTGATGTCTAAAGCCTTACTAAATTAGGCAGTGCCCGTTTTAATCTGTAATTTACAGAGCTGTGGCTGACATTCAAAATGTCTAGACCCATTCTGGTGTCCTTTTATCAGATTCAAGGCCTTCTTGGATCTCCTCTTGAATTCCTTCAGTGCTGGGTTAGGAGGTAGCTGATTGGTCTTCCTCTTGCCTATATTTAGATGTTTTGGATGGGTGGACATTGGACACCCCTTTCCGGTGGAGGCTAGCCACCATTGAAAACCAGCTTAAGAGTAATAATTGTATTCAGTGGTATGGAAGACCTGGAGCCAGTCACGTGCTAATGCTAACCTATTGCTATTAATACCAAGGAGGCCATGTTAGAAGAGCCTTGTCTAATTATAGAATGTCTATGTGTCAGAATGTGAATCACTGCCCTTTTGACAACACCGCCAGTCAGTGCCACAAGCTCTGGGTATTGTCTTGCAGTTTAAGTCAGTGATTCAGATGTACTGTATGAATGTTATGTGGGTGAATGCGGGGAGCTGAATTTGGATCTTTGAGGCCAGAGTGAGTACTATTTCATTGAGAGGATTGGTAAAACTTAAAACTGTTAGATGTTACTAATGTCTGGTTCCTGGAAAATATTTTTTGTCTTCACCTACTCGTTGCGTTTCTATGTTATAGATTGTTTTTAGTGACAGGATTTATGCTATTCTATATTATATGATACAAGGATACATTCCATCTTGTTATAGAAACATTGAAAATGTTTTTATAAGCACTTCCCTCTGTAAACAAAAAGGGAATGTTAGAGAGACAGAGAGGCAGAAAGAGAGAGAGTACTAGTAAACAACATTTGTTGGCATGATTATCTGTGTGGTGTGTGGGAGACGAGAGAGAGAGAGAGAGAGAGAGAGTTAAAGTAGTCTTTCTGTGTCTCTGCAGGACGTGAGGCACCATGCTGACCAGCATCACAGATGGGATCTTGTGCTGCCTGACAGGCAAGACGGGCAGTGGCGTGGTGCTGCCGGTGGAGTCCTCAGGGTGCACCGACGGCTTTGAGTTTGTGGAGGTGAAGCCCGGGCGGGTGCTGCGCATTCGCCACATCATCCCCGAGCGCCCGCCGAAACCGGACCCAGAGCCAATCCAGGAGCAGGAGCAAAACCAGGACCAAGAGCAGGAGCTGGAGCAGAAGACCGAGCTGAGTCAGGACCAGGGGAAGGGGCCAGGGACGGGGAAGGAGGAGGAGAAGGAGGTGAGCGGGGAGGAGGGGGGAAGCACGGTCCACTGCAAGCGCAAAATCACCGTCTACCGCAACGGTCAGCTGGTGATCGAGAACCTGGGCGATGTGCTGCACTCAGAGATCCTGCAGTGCCAGAACGGAGATGTGGAGCCCTGCACCACCCTGGAGGTGGAGCTGGCCGACTACAACAGCGCAACTGCTGCCACGACCCCTGACCCCAAACCCGCGCCACTGCCCCCTACTACGTCCACGGGAAACGGCTCGGCCGCTGCCGGGCCACAGAAGCCGGCACCCCCTCCACGCCGGAAGCGGAGGAAGCCCAAGCGCACGGTGATGATCGACTCGGAGCGCAAGATCTCCAGCTGCAAGGGCACGGACGCCGACGTGGCGCTGTTCTTTGTGCACGGCGTGGGCGGCTCGCTGGACATTTGGGGCAGCCAGCTGAACTTCTTCTCGCGCCTCGGCTACGAGGTCATCGCCCCCGACCTGGCCGGCCATGGCGCCAGCACCGCGCCCCAAATCGCCGCCGCGTACACCTTCTACGCGCTGGCTGAGGACCTGCGCGCCATCTTCAAGCGATACGCACGCAAACGCAACATCCTCATCGGGCACTCCTACGGGTGAGTGGGCATGGAGTAATGAACTGACAATATGCTAAAACAATATTTTAGGTCTTTCAAGAGGGCTCTAAAGGCATATATGTTCAACATGCACTTAGTTAATTAAGCCTATCTTATGCGTTATGGTTTGTATATTATAGTATTTATTTATTTTCATTAGGCTATTGATTGAATTTGCATTGTTGTTTATTATTGCTATTCTTCTTAATGTAGTCTTACCAACTTTTTTAATTGTTTACTGTTAAATTTAAGTTTGTATTGTTGTTATTTGTATGTCAAAGCGTCTGCTAAATACCATAAGCGTCTGCTAAATACCATAACCATAACCAAAGTAACTGAAAGTGATAAGTTAAAGACACAAAAACAAGCATTCTCAACCTGCAGGCAGTATACCATTGCAGCTATAGGAGAGGAAAGTGTTTTACCTTTGTCCTTTTAATCTCTATAATTACATATATTACATCTGTGACTCCTAACTCAAGAGTCTCCATTTTTCTCTCATATTGGTCAGTTGGTAGTGTATGGCTGCAGATCTACTCTGCAATCATATTTGCTGTGTCAGTTTGTCATTTGCTGTAGCTGAATGATGGTTGCTGCTTACACAGCAGTTCCTACTGCCTCACTGAAGCAATACTGTACTCTTTATCAGCTTAGGATTTAGAAAACCCACATGCATCAATATGAGAGAGTCTGTAATATCTTTTCTATTCGATTTTAGTTTTACAATCTTGCATAGAATGTTACTAATTCTTGAGGTTAATGGCCTGATCTGTTGTATAAGACACTGATTTAATCTGACACTTAAACACATGCAGCGCTGCTAAAAGCTTAAGAGTAGAGAGATGCAGAGGTGTGAAATGTGCTGAAAATTGTGCCAACTGATCTGATGCAGTGTGTACAGTAAATCCTCATTTATTAGCTCCAAATTACTCCTCCTCTCAGTCTCTCTCTTCCCCCCCTCTCTGTCTCCCTCTCACTCTCTCTCACCAGTCACTTTATTGGCTGTTCATGTACTCTGAAGGGAACAGAAAAAGGTACTGTGAACGATAATGAACTCTCTCTCTCTCTCTCTCTCTCTCTCTCTCTCTCTCTCTCTCAGAGTGTCCTTCTGCACGTTTCTGGCACACGAGTACCCTGAGCAGGTGCACAAAGTGGTGATGATAAACGGCGGGGGGCCCACGGCGCTGGAGCCCAGCCTGTGCTCCATCTTCCAGCTGCCCTCCTGCGTGCTGCACTGCCTCTCGCCCTGCCTGGCCTGGAGCTTCCTCAAGTAAGACGCACGGCACGCATGGTCAGCACTCAGCACACACTGCAGGGGAACGCCACCAGGGCAATGTCAGGGAGAAACAGTATTAAGTTATGAAGCATTATATGTTATGAAAATATCTAATTCTGAATTTTATGTTATATAATACAATATATCATCCTTAATTCATAAATTCACAATGTGGGAATTTCCCTTTTTGTCAGTTTTCAACGAGCTCGGTACCCATTAAGCGCTAGGGATGTACCCAGTTCATCTAAAACCGTCTCAGTGTAGTGAGTTTAGCATCAAATTGAGTCTGAAGCTGTTATTTTAAACTAAAGGAACTACTTTGTGTCTACTTCATTATCACATATCAAAATATGTAAACATATATGTAAACATATAAAATAACTTACTACTATTGATTGATTACAGTTGATTATATTTATGTTAACCTACGTATGCAACCCCTGTACAAGAATATCGTCTTGATTTTAGATTAATGCATCATATGGTAGAGCAATTAAGACACCTCTTGATAAAATATATACAAAACTGATTATTGTAAATAGCCAAAATTCTGAGCCTTGACATACAAATCAGTGTTTAAGTTGATGAATTTACCTCACTGTATAAAGGTATGACAGAGTTATTAAAAAATTGCAATTCAAAGCCAATGTATCGCTTTCTCTGACCCATGTGTACTGGGCTACAGTTCATCAACCTGGCAAATGGAAATAGAAAGTCCAATGATTACAGTTTTTCTTGATTGCTTGTGTCAACTCTGACATCACGTTTTCAAAATAATTAACACAGGTCTAAACAGAAGCACTCTGGCCAAAATGACACATGTTGCTTGCAAAAGACCGTAACACTCTCAAAACATCTAAAACATTCAGCAAAAGCAAATGCCTTCAAACAACACAACTTGTAGTCAAATCACTGTGTGCTTTCAACCATTACACACTGGACAACAAAATGCAAAACATAGTCTTCAGTATCAGAAGTTTCAGCAGTTTGTGCTATTTCTTTCTAAATTTTCAGATCAATCAGAAAAACTGAAAAGATAAAACGTATTGAATAAAAATGAATTGTATTCATTCCTCTCTCTGTCATTGACGTAAGATCTACAGTAAGCACCTAGACAAGGCTCTCAGCTTGAAGTTGTTTTCCTTTGAAATTCTAACGCCATACTGTCCACCACTTTTAATTGAAATAGACCTACAGTAAACACCTGAACTTGTCAACTTTTCTTAATAAGTCTTCTTAACCAAAAAAGGCAAAACAGTAGTGCCTCTAAAAGTGCCTCAGACCCATGCTTGCATATAGCAACACAGAATAGATGGTATCTCTTATGGATAACAAATGATTGCTGATTGTAGAATTGTGCACAGAAAGTTTCACACAGTGACATTAGAAGCTCATAATTTTGCAAGCATATCGATTAGCTGTGAATAAATGCTTTCTATTTGTTCAACACCGGTAATCCAATCAAGCTTGGAGTCTTTGCATGAGAACTGTGAAATCTCTGAGAAATATTTTCATTAAGTGCATGTAAGCAATTGAGGACAAACATAATCACATTTGGGTTAACCTATATCTCAGCATTTTGGTGAGCTCACCCGCTTTCTCTTCATCTCACCAGGGCTGGTTTCGCCCGTCAGGGTGCCAAAGAGAAGCAGCTCCTGAAGGAGGGCAATGCCTTCAACGTGTCCCCGTTTGTGCTGCGCGCCATGATGAGTGGGCAGTACTGGCCCGAGGGGGATGAGGTGTACCACGCCGAGCTCACCGTGCCCATCCTGCTCGTGCACGGCATGTACGACAAATTCGTGCCCATGGAGGAGGACCAGCGTATGGCAGAGGTGAGAGACGAGAGGTGCACTCAGATCGAGATGATTGATATGACACAACAAATATTTGTAGTTGGCAAAGTTTTCTTTTTTAATTATGGCTCAAGTATAGTAATGTGAACTGATTGGCTGGGTTAGGGTGAGTTGTTTATAGAGTGCCTATGATACCACACACAGTTGATATTAGTCACTGTCTGGTGGAAAGCTTCTCTTAGTGAAGTCCATTGGTGGCAACCTCACTTCCTCTTTTCAGATCCTGCTGTTTGCCTTCCTGAAAGTCATCGAGGAAGGCAGCCACATGGTGATGATGGAGTGTCCAGAGACTGTCAACACCCTGCTGCACGAGTTCTTCCTGTGGGAGCCGGACACTTCCAAAAAGGACTTGACCACGGCCAGAGCCATCACCGCCAGCCAGAACCCCCCGGCAAACAGCACAACACAGGCCTCCAAAGGCAGCAAGCCTCTGAACAAGTAGCCAACCAGATCTGGCGGAGTGTTGCTGATGATGTCCTGATGAAGGCTGTTTTATTGAAAATGGCTGGTTTGCTCTTGGTCTGCACTTCTTGAAGGCAGAGGGCTGTTTTAGCGTGAGAGACAGGGTGAGCGTTTCTCGAGCGAAGCTTAGAAAGGACGCCCCCGCTTTGAGCAAGAGAGTGTGGAAATGTAGAAGCATTTCCGCTTGAAGTGAGAGACTAACAAGGACTGATCCACTTCAAGGACAAATATGGCGGGTTGGACGTCTCAGTCACCTTCACGTTAAAGAAAAATTAACATCTTTTGTCCTTGTGGTGTCAAATCAACTGGACATAACGTACACATAACGTACACATAACGTTCTATTAGAGGACTTAAAGTCACTCTCTGTGTTTGTGCGTATATGCTGGTGGAGCACTTGGTGCGATGATTGTATCCCTTTGTAAGCTACTGGTGAACACGGTGTAAGGGGGACCACTTTTTAAGCTATGACAAATGTGTCTTTCCCTGAACCAACTGTTATGTGGCCCATGGCTAGTTGCTCAGTACTGTTAAAGCTTAGTAATGCTACAGCTACCACTAATAATAGTAATAGTTATGTCTTCCCTCAAGTTCTGACATACAAAACATGACCATCGACCACTGACAGGGTGCAAGATACATGCATGTCATGGTAACATTGATATAGTCTATATTATTCCCACCTGATTGTCTTTGGTAAGGGAACAGGTGGCTGAACAACACCTCATGCTCATTCATTATTACAGAGTAAGCCCCATGCATATTATACAAATGGGGTGTCTTAATTCATGAAATAAATGTCTCCTGATGGACGGTCCAGTTAATGCTGTGTCTTCACATTGAAGACAGTAGAATTAGAGGGGTGTGTGGAGGGAGGTCGAGACAGCTGATGCTGAGTGCTGATGAGAGCTGCACGGACTCCAACTGATATTCTGAGACTGAAGTTGACTGCTAGGACATGTAAGAAGTTCATTATTCTAAGATACGCAAGCACAAATTCAAGACAGCACTGACCGATTCAGAGCCAGTGTATTTGAGAACGCTTGGAGGGACCAGAACAGGAAATCCAATTGTGGATCACTAATGCCATTTTAAAGTACATGACAATCACGGCACCAGGGTGTCTGTTGTGTCTGCCATTTTGTTCATATTGCTGGGTCCACAATCTGACTCTCGATGGGTGATGTCTGCCTATGCAAAGCAAGGGGAGCAGCTGTTCACTCAGTGACTATGTTACCATGCCAACCATGTTATGCCAACCATTTTCAGACTTGCTCCAGAGAGAGCAGTGTCTTCTCACCTGATTGGGTTGATATAAGCTTACTAGCATGTAATAAAGAGACCCTTTCTTGACAGATCTATTCATAAGTAATAATGCTTACTGTAAAAAGTAAGAATTGGTGCACAAAAAAAGATATCTTAGTATTGTGGTATTAAGATTGACAAGCCTATATGGAATGGATTTTAATATATCAAATAACCAACATTAAGCTTTCTTTGTACAAAGAACCTCTGACATGATCTAATGTATAAATGAACCACAGATATAAGCTTGTTTCTTGAACTCCACCTAAAAATCATAATTCCTATTTTGGAAGGGACATGAACAGTGTTTGCGGTGAGAGCTGCCCCTTGCAACTGGTCTATTGTGAGGTATGAACTTTCTGACATTCAGTCAGGTGGGAGGGGATCCAAGCAATGAATGACAGCGTAGGTAACACTATCAGTTTTTTACTATGAAGCTCTTGACTTTGTGGTGAGGCTGTACTGCACGCGTCTACCAGTCTCCGCCCCACTGGTCCTGAGCATACCTCCAGCTGTGCACTGTCATCAAACACAGAAAGCGGAGCGGGATTGATATCTGTCGTCAAAGGCAATGTTGATGTCTGCGGTATTAACTGCTCAAGAGACTTCCTGCAGGCATGACCTGTGCACATACACACCTTGGGCCCCCCCACCCCACCACTACCACCAAATCTCAAACATCTACTAAGTCTGTCATGTTCCAGCACCCCTGCCCAGTGCAGGTTCTCCTGAATCATTTTGGGATCCCCCAGCCCCTGTGAAAGGAATCTGTGATGGATTTTTCCCCTTCCTTTTAAGGTGCAAGAGATAAATCAGTGGTCATGATGTGTTAAAACACCTTGCTTTACATGGGAACAGGCCATGCCAGAGAATAACTAAAATGGAGATGAGCGGATGCTCTCAGCTTGAAGTTGTTTTCCTTTGAAATTCAAACGCCATACTGTCCACCATACAATGTACCCCTTGCAAGCTGTTGGGATATGTTAATAGTGAATGAACCTCATGACTGAGTGCTTGTTCTGCCCCGTTCATGTGTTAAAACCCGGTTCTCCAGTGTGCTGCTTGACTGTGTGTGGTTCAACCCTACGTTCAAATATATGGCATTTATCAGTGGAAAAGAAGAAAAAGATAACATATGCACTGCCTGGCAAAGTGTGCATATAAACATGTTGAAATTATAAATCATCATTGATATTCAAAGACTGTTCATTGTCTGTGCTCTCTCAAGTGTTTCTGCTGAGACTGTGTAGCCGACTCTAATAAAATGATTAATTTATTTGGCATTCGTTTTTTGACTACAATATTTGTTAGGTCCTCAGAAAACCATCTGTTCAAATAGGTGTATTCCACCTGTTCAACTGCACCTCTTCTTACTTTTCTAAGGAGGGCGCTGTTGGAACATTTGATTTATGTTGTGTGTGTGTGTGTGTGTGTGTGTGTGTGTGTGTGTGCTACAAACAAGATTGAACATGACAGATTTTGCCAAAACATTTTCAAGAAACCTGCTTAGTGCATCCTAATCTGAAATGACTTGTGAGGTCCTATGGGGTCCCCAATCTGGCTGGAGATAAATGAAAAGCCCCAGAGTTCCAGACGTCTGTTTTCCATGCATGCGAGTCGACGAGGAAGCTGTGAATCAGAGGCGCTCTACAAATATTTACATTTAAGACTCGCTTTTTTTGCAGACCCGCCTACTTATCCATGGAACATCTGTAATGTCTGGGTCACCCAATTTACCTTAAAGCCATTCGCGTTGGCTTTGTATATTTATGTGAATAGAGTTGGAAGGAGTTGGGTGTGGGCGTTCATCTCTTGATGTAATGGATCCTTAACATCAAGACCAAGATGCTATAGATGGTATTGTGAATGGGCTTGAAGAAGAATGTCTTTGTCCAGTGTACTGCGAGAACAACAGCTTGCTCTTAGAATACAGTTATATAGCTCTTACTAAGTCTGTTCTTTAGGTTTAGGTCTACACAGTGGGTTATCATAAATTTGTATTAGCATATTGCACCTGTAGGCCAGGTGTCCCTAATACGTTTAGAAAATGAAAGCAGCCAACCTGAAATACAACTCACACAATACCACACACAGTTGCCCAACACCAACCATTCAAACATATTTACCAGGACTGCTGTAATTGATGACACATTATGCAGAAATACCAAGGCAGGGTGTTTAGGAACCCGCAGGATTTCCTTAACAATTCGCGTCCAGTCCAGACATTTCCAGAGTGTGTTTGCCCACGTGTTTTCGGCCGACTTAAAATGATTCGCTCCACACTGTGATGGCTCGATAATTAGGTCCATGATTTCCAAAGGAAAACAAATATTTCGATGGCAGAAATAAACTCCACCATGGAAATAAACCTTGACCCCAGCCTTGATTGAGGGCATTTCTCGCTGGCTTGTTTGCTTAAGCCTTCATAGGATACATGAAACATATGTTACACTCAACTATTGTCTGTGTGTTGGAATTTGAAGCAGCAAGAACACTGTGGCCTGTGTTCTGTTGAACTGTAAACCATCTTCAACAGGAGAGTTGCTGCACAAACTTGCTGTTCATTCGCATGTACACGTATACATTACAGAACAATATACTGCATGAGTCAGGAGTGGACGGTTGAGTGAGTCTGAGGTTTTTCTACCCTCTGTTCACTTTAAAAGAATGGCCAACCTACAGACACTGAATGAAAACAAAAACATGACGAACCATGCATCTACCGTCTGACAGCAAGGTGGAAAGTAAACCAACACATCTCAAAGGCATTTCTTACTAACAAATCAATTGAGGATAGACAATAACGACAATAAAAACAACTAAAGGCTTGGCCGGATTTTACAACCTCAGATGTCAAGATCATAAACTAATGCTCTTGTTGTAAACCTTCAATCATCTGAGGAAAAAACATCCTGTAAGCATTTGTTATGCTGCACATAAATAATTAGCTCATGTTACCGTGAACACTCTGTTGTTTTTGGCTCTTTTTGAGACAAGCTCTGATCATTTGCACAAGTCATGCAGTGACTGAACTCCACATGATTTCAAGAGGTGATATATTCCCTCCATCACAGACTTCCACTCATCGGGATAGCCTTCTGCTGATGTTCAATGATAATATATTAGTTGTTGATGTTGTTTGGACAAATTTTTCGACAAAAGCATCTGCCGCATAACATTAACATAAATATAAAATCTAACCATTCATCCCTTCATCATTTGCACACTTTCTATCTTCTATCTGAATGTGTAAGGAAGTAATGCACACTCATAAAGACACACCCATTCTCGCTTGACTACCGTCAGTTTTGCAAACAATTTTCATAGGAATTGTTTACCTGACCTTTCACAGGAAGCCCTGCTCTGAAAACATGCAATCATGCATTGACCTTTCGCATTGAAATTGTTGTTCGGGTGAAAGAGTCTTCGCCTTTCTTCCCTTGCCCTGCAACCCAGGACTAATGCTGATGAAAATGCACTACTATATGTACTTTAAGCTCAACCACTTTTCACGCTACACTAAGGGTAAAAAAACAAGTGTGTTAAATATCCTGTCTAGGCTGAGACTCTTTTGGCTCTCTTCTTTTGCTAAACAGTAATTAGAGCAGTAATCTGCGCTGAATAGTGTGTATGTGTCTGTCTGTGGTTGCAGTATATGTTTAAAGTTGGGAGACCTATAGAATGAGGCATATCTAGAGGGTCCAATCTAAGGTCACTCTCCTATCAACACAAAACTTTTCAGAGAGGAGACCTGCAAATCTGTGTAAAAGCTGTTTAATGGGGATGTAAGATGTTCCTCAGAGCTCCATTTCAGAGTGTTGAAGAGTTAAGAGAAACAGAACTGAAAATGAGAAAAAATATTTTAAAACCACATTAAAAGAAGTGTTCACTTAACTGCCCATGCTGATAGGTGGTCAGAAGTAATATATACAATTTATTGTACTGTGCCTCTGCTGCTACTTACACTTACGTTATCATGGACATAAAATGACATGGAGATGAAATGTTGGATCATGTTGTAAGAGTTTGTGAATAGATGTCTTGTGCGAATTGAAGGGTGCCAGAGTAACTTATCACAAAAGGACTGCTTAGATGTCCAAGTCCCAGATGAATTCAACTTATAGCTGACACATTAGAATCTGTCTTCAGACCAAGGTCACTGGAAGACTAAATGATTCAAGAGATTACATAATGATACAATAAACAATCTGACAGACAGCCAAGCTCAGCAATATGTTATATCACTTAAAATCTATCAAGCAAAAGATGCGCTCACTTGCAGGTCTAACCCAAAGAAGCGACTGAGCTGGATCATTTCAGTACATCCCTCATTGGACCTATGATGGGAAAAGGGTGGCAGAGACATATGCATTCAATAATGGACAAGGCTCTGTCCTTTTTACACCACTGTTAATTTCACCACACAAATTTAATATTCCACAAACGCTGACAAAAGAGTTTTAATATCACATGCCACAATCGTCAATCAAGGGCAATCATTGTACCATACTTGGATAAGTCAGATATTATTCAAACTCAACTGTAATTGTAAAAATGTGTTACGGATTAACACTGATTGACAAATCTACCCAAACTTAAAGTTTTTGCAAAAGTCCAGTATGTTGCCCAAAGGCTACATTGTAAAAGATGGATTTATTAAAGAATTTGTGAGGTTTAGAGCTCAGATTGCTCAGAGTGGAGTGGTATGTTTTTATATTTATATCAGACTTATTCCGTCTGATCCTTTTCTGATAAGCAGCCGGCTGCTTTCTCCAGACCACTCTTTTTGTTCATGTCTCGCGCAGTGTCTTGGCTGAATGGAATGTCTCGTTTGTTCCATAACACATTTGCGGCCCGCAAGGATTCTGACTCTCCTGAACAAGCTAGTCTAGTCCAAGGTGCTGCTGTACATTGAGGAGAGGCCCCTCCAACCCGATCCTATTCCCTGTTGACAGCGTGCTAAACCTGGAAAGCTCAGACCTGCTGTGCTGTGTTAGAGAGTGTCTCGCCCTCTCTCTCGCTCTCTTTCTCTGTCTTTCTCTTTCTCAGCAGTCAGGTATTTATTTATCCTTCAGATTAAAGAACTGGAGACTTTCCCAAAAGCTTCCATCTGCTCTCTATTTTCTCGTGTGGTTCCCACACATGCAGGGAAAAACAAACTGACAGTAAAAGACGGCAGCTTGTTTTTGGAAGCCGAGTCGTGAATCTGTGACTCAGACTGGCAAATCCACTTTTGCTTTTAACTCCGAACGGCCGCTGTGATGTTTTACTTCGAGATGGTTTCCATCATAGTATTTTAAATTACGAGGGAATCATTTTCCCTTTCCCTTGGACCAGAACATCCATCCAGGCGGGCCGAAACGTTATCCCAATAAAGTGTGCTTGGGGACAAGCCATCAAAGAAGAAAGAGGACGCTCAGGCAAATTCCTGATTACACGGAATGTCAAGCCAGTGGGCAGACCTCACAACCAGGTCAGGCCATGTTTCTAGCACAGCGAGAACACTCTCAGGTAAAGCTTTCGCCGACCTCACGGGGCTGCACGCTTACTTGTGAACTCAGGTTCCCTTGCACTCACAATCCCTTGTCCTTGTCTTCCCCAAAAGCCTCCATCCCACGCCTCTCACTTTCTTTTTAAATGGCAGCAATTAGAACAGGCATCTAAAAATGACCTCCATGCTGCCTGTGTCCAGGACTTGTTCTAAGGCGTGTTTCCCAAAAGAGTCATTATCCAAAGATGAGCTTTGGTAGAGAGAGAGAATCATTTTTAACTCTCTCTCTCTCTCTCTCTCTCTAGCAGTCATCATGGTCACTGCACAACCTAATTCTTGGATGGGTTAAATGCCGAGACCAAATTCTTTACATACGCATAAAAAACCTGATTTACATTTAGATTTTACGATTTTGCCTTTAAAACATACACACCAGAATTGTGAATGTCTCCAGTGACTACATAGGTCACATATTATAGTCCCTGAATGAATTTGCTTGCCGTGGAGGCACCAATAGCCATGTGGTCATCTATTTATCATGGTTGCTGCACAAGCATCATAAAAAAAATAATTCACATGCTGATGGGTGGGGCTGGGACGGTATGGATGTTTTCTTACCGCGGTCGGTGAGCAAGAAATTACCGCGGTTTTGCGGTATACACCCCCCCCCCCCCCAAAAAAAAAAATGGATTATGGATTATGAATTTTGTGCCGCCTTCAGCCATCATAGCCAATAAAAAATTTGGCAGCTGCAGCAACTTCAAAGACCACTAAACCTAATGCTTCAGACATGAAAGAAATAAGCAGTTTATCAACAAGGCTATCATGATTTAAGAACTGTTACAGTCTTGACGCTTATGCTAATGTTACAACGGTAGGCTACCGCACGTTTTAATGGCTGCGTCAGGTTGTAACAAAAGTAGGTCCGAGGCTAGCTCGACCTACATGTCGCTGTTAAGTTAAATTCTTAACAAACTAGAACATATTTTGTAATTCTTTCATGAACTAAACATGTATGACTCCTTTCTGGCCAAATTTCACAGCGTTCACTTTTAACAGCTTTATGTAAATCGAGTTTGAACGGAGAGAATAGAAAAAAGTGTTACGATTGTGCCAGTTCTCCCCTACTCTCGTAGCCTGACGAGCCAGACCCACATTAAAATGTGCAGCAAATGTAATGTGCTGCCGCTAGGGGCGCGTCTAGATTTCTGGGCTACTACTCTCGCATAGTAAACAAATGGAATGTTGGAACATCGCGCTCCCCAACACAAACGCGAAAGGTTGGATTTGCTTCATTTTTTTTTTGATGACAGGTTTGATAGCCTAGAAATCTAGACGCGCCCCTAGCGGCAGCTGCCAGGTCTAGTCTAGTAACTCTCCGTTGGCTTGTGAGCTCCAGAAATCGAAACTCAATCAGGCCAATGAAATCATGTATAGAGTCGTTAGGTGGGCCTAACATAATGATTGATGGCAGAGTTGCAATGGTTTGGCTTGAATTCCCTGCTTCTTGAAAACAAATAAGATGGATGTTGCTGTTGGCGAACAGTGTGACACGAGTTAAGCTTTTATTAAGTTGGCAAACGTTTGAACTAGCCAACTAGCTCCGCTGGTGGGAAACGCATGGGACTCATAGCGCTGCCGCTGTCCTATTGCGTGCAGAGGGAATTTGAAAGACAACTGATTATCCCGCCCCTCGGACTGAGCACTGCGAACGGTGAGTGCCCAGACACTACATTTTAATGTGGGTCTGGCTCGTCAGGCTAACGGTTTGAAGTTTTGTTGTGAAAACGGAGGGTTAGCCTACTTAACGTAACTGTGGTTCTCTGAGTATCAATGTCATAAGATGGTTCATCACATTACACATCATGACATTACATAGGCCTACAGTACGCGTACACATGTGCAGGCCAATTATAGTGGGATTCAACTTCATGTAGCCTAGGCTAGCCACCTGCAGACGTCTAAGCTGACTGCATAACTCTGAGATTCTGCTACGTTTTCAAACCGGAATTGTGCATATGTCATGGTTGAAAACGTCGAAGTCGAATCAAAGATTGTTAAGGCGGAGCAAGATGTTTCATCAGGAGCCACTTCCGGGAACCCGGATCGCACGAGGGGGGGGGCAAAACCCCCCTTTATGCAGAGCAGAGGCAGCGACTGCTCCATTGAAGTCTATGGGCATAGCTCAGAATTTCACCACATATGCTAAGGTCTTGGTTCTGTAGAGTTAGGAATGTGAATTTCGGGCACGTTTTCATGATCCTCAAACCCATCTGAACATTTCAGGTACATTTTTAGCATTTTTGAGCATTCCATTCTGGAGAAAATCAACCTTATATCAGGTGTGCGCCGGTTATTTATGCAGCTGCTGTTGGCCGGTTGCAACGTACGCTCGTCAATAAGTCATCGACACGCCTCTTTATGCAGACAGGATTCGATCCCCATTTCGCGCCCATAGACATGAACTACGATGAAGTATCTTGCTCCGCCTTAACAATCTTTGGTCGAATCACCCAAATGTTTAACAGATTTTTTTTTTTTTTTTTGCGGTGATGACGGTGACGAGCTCAGACCCGCGGTAGGGGTCACGTGACCGCGGTAATGCGGTTACCGTCCCAGCCCTACTGATGGGCACTAATGTTACTGGTTAACCCACACGTCAGGTAGGCAAATCTGTCTGAAATGCTGCCTCCTGTGGCCGTACTGGGGGCCACGGCATGGGTGGCCCCTGGGAGCCCAAGGGAGCCCACTGGCAGGACACAGGTCACATAGGCATTGCGCAGCCCCGCTGAGTCTGCCAGGGCCCACAGCGGCCAGATTAGCAGTCAGTGGTAATCCGAGCCTGCTGCTCCTCAATGCACACCACTGAGGAGGAGCCACAGCCAGCGAACAGAGAGAGAGAGAGAGAGAGAGAGAGAGAGAGAGAGAGAGAGAGAGAAAGAGGAAGAGGGAGACACTGAGAACTTCCATAGAGCTCCCATTGGCTCTCTGTCTCACACACGGACACACGGAGACACACACACACACAGGCACACGGATGCACTTCTCAGCCTGTACGCTCCTCTGATCCTCTAAAAGGCTTCACCCCGCCACATGAACAGGACACTTTCAATCCGGACAGTCTGTCTGCCCTGACCATCCTCACACAAGCCCAAAAGGTAAGTCACTAGCAAAAGGACTCAGAAGAATCAGATAGATAGAATCATCTGTAATAGGTACTATAAAGCATTACATGGAAATTGTAGTCGATCATAGTTTGGGAAGTTTAATGTTAGATTTGTGTCAAAGATGTGCATCTTGAGGATTGTCTGTCTTGTCTAATATAATGCCTTTTGAATTGCATGTGGAAAAGCTGTTAAGCTGCTGTCTAACTTTTGTTCTCCATGTTTAAATTGATTGGTAGTCCGTGGCTTTGACACACATACATAAGTCTGATACATTTAGTCTGTACATAGGAGAGATACATATAGATTCTTAAACAAAAGAATGTGGACACAGAGAACTACTCGGAAAAAAGATCTGCAACATAACTTAGTTTTGTTTTTGTAGATGATGTTGGCTTGGATGTGTTGAAGTGCACATGGATAGTGTTTCCATCCCCTGTTTGAATTCTACAATTTATGTTCTAGGTCTGCCTCTCCCGGCTGAGTGGAATACTCTCAGCAAACGGGGGCAAGTGGAGGGACAGGAACATCAGTGTATACAGAAGGGATTTCCACAAACCAAAACATTAAGCGTTGGCCAAGCAGAGAATTTGAAGTGTCAAGGACTTGTTGGAAGGCGCTCACCGCCCCAACCTTCAAACACCAACTCCACACACACACACACACCCTGAAAAGTATGAAGAAACTACAAACACCCATCTTCAGGGAGGATGTGAGCCAGCGGTGATTTCATGATTCTGGAAAAGTTCGCAGCGCCATGAGGGACCTCTAGGGAGGAGTCCGTTTGGAGCATCTGCAGAGACGCACGTTCGGACGGCACGCACCACAGCGCTGGAGGAGCTTTCCCGGCCGCCCCCAGATGTAGAAGGTGCAGAGAGCCGTGGGGGTGGAGAGACAGAGACAGAAAGTGTGTGTATGGTGTGTGTGTGCCCATCTCATCCTTTGCCTCATGATGAGGGACTTATTGGACTGGCACTTGTCTTGAGGTCAACCCGATACAGCGACATAAAGATAAGGCTGGATTAGCCAAGCGAACGGTAAGGACACATCTCCTTTTGTTAGAATAAGCCGCAGCTTAGTGCGAATGCGTTAAGCACTGCACCGAGGCGAAGGTTCACAAAATGTCAGTATGCTGGCGAGAGCTCAGGGTTGACATTTACTTGACAAATTTGTTTGATGTCCGCATTTCCTATCAGTCCACATAGTTCTCGTCACTCATCTGTGTTCACCCTTTGATCTGGCATTCCTGAAATGTGTTCAGCGACCTTAACAGAAGATAGTGATCTTAACAGAGAAATACAAACAACATAGGCTGCAGCATGGTTGCACACATTGTCTTTTGACATGCTTAGAAGGTTCAGCTTGTTCTGAATCCAAGACACTTGTTGAAACCATATTGGTGTGGAAATGGTGCGAAGAGTTGGGGGGGGGGGGGATTAACCTAAAAAAATTAACTAATCTCCAAAGTGCACCCCATCACTGTCTCACACCTGTTCAAGGTTTTAAGTCACTAACACTAGGACAGAGAGGCAAGCCTATTGATGCTCGTGGTGCTAACATCTACGCTTACTCACCATGTGTCATGTGCATGATTT
This sequence comes from Alosa sapidissima, assembly GCF_018492685.1. Classification (NCBI taxonomy): domain Eukaryota; kingdom Metazoa; phylum Chordata; class Actinopteri; order Clupeiformes; family Clupeidae; genus Alosa; species Alosa sapidissima. The sequence goes on along the minus strand of NC_055957.1, from coordinate 43,739,115 downwards.
CTCTGCCATGAAAAGTAAATGGGGAGGCCAGTGACCCTTGGCCTGGGGGGGGGGGGGGGGTGCGAGGCACGTTACGAGTGGCTGGGGCACCAGAGGCTAAGCTTCTCGTCACTTGAGCCCTTCAACTCCCATAACCCAGAGATCCAATCTGGCTTACTTTTCAAGCTCCATGAAGGACTTCCATCAATCACACAAACCCCACGTTTGACGCCCACAGCACTTCTGGCATGGGACAGGGCAAACCGTTTTTTTTGGAAGCATGCGGCTCTCCAACAGATGGGAGATGGACGCCATCTCTCTCTATCTCTCTTCTCTCTCTATCTGATAGGCACATGGCAAAACAATCCACTGAAAGCTCAGGAATGTTTTCGCTGATCCCCTTAAATGTCTCAACATATTTCAAATTGACACTCCGACGAGTGTTTTTTTTCCCTCCGTGCAGTGACATGTTGAAGGCAGAAAAGCTATTCAGCCCATGCCAGAGAGCTCCCATCAAGGCTTTTTGTGCCCCCATCACATGACAAAAAAACCCACACTGCTTTCACCGAGGGATAAGATCAAAATGCTGATAATCCCAGAGTGGCTTGAGTAAACCAACACTCCCTCCACTAATTTGACTAGAAGAGGGATGCCACCTTAACAACGCAAAGACCCGGTCTACACAAAATAAGAGAGAAGAAAAGGCAGGGGCACAAACAAACTCAAACTGTGTGTGTGTATATAGGTTCAATGCATCCAAATAGCAGTAGGTCTCTGGCAAACGTACACATGCTTTCAATCGCTTGGCTTTTCTTTAAAGAAGGTGGGTGTGCCGGAACCAGGCTGCGTGTATGGTAGGGTGATTGCACAGAGAGCGTGGGGCTGGGAGAGGGGCCGCAGGGGCTGTCTAAATGCCTGCGCTCCTGACCTTGGGATGGCAGACTGCGTAATGATGGTGAATTCCTCACTTCCAGTGATGGCTGGGGACACACAAATCAGCCTTGGCCAGGTGAAAAATCACTGGCTTGGCTTCGGAGACGCTGCACCTTGCCATTCCGGGAGGAGGTTTGGCTCTGTGTTCAAGAAAAATGCTTTTTTTTTATCTTTCTAGGCTATTTAAAAGAGACCTTTGCTTGGTTACACTTCGAAAAGAGAAATTGCCTGTACTTGGCCATATGCTTTAAGACCAACACGCAAGAGCAGCCGCAACAACTACAACCAGCTTTGAGCGCTACATGGAACATAGGTGGGAAGCCTAGACACATAGGTCAGTGCCTTGCCTTCCAGAACAAATACTAGCCTCTGCACACAACATGTATCATGCTGTACCAGTTGCTATCAGTGAGTATAATTGAGGGGTGCCAAGCTCTCTCCCAGCCTGCAATGCGGTCATGATGCCTGCAGCAACGAGGTGGCCCAGGCAGACTGTTGGACCTAGCTGGGCATTAGAGCAAAGAGAGCTGATTAACCCGCGTCAACCTGTACTTCACGTTAGCAAGGATGGCTCTCTGTAGGCCGAGGTCCTATTAAAGCCGTATAGCTGTATAGAGGCTATAGAGGACCAAACCCAGTTTAGTTGCTTTCCCTTGTATATGATCACTGTGTGCTCATCACATTCATTTGAGCAGAGACACATACCGGTACATACAAAGGTAAGAAGGCAATCAGCCCCTCTTTGCAATACAATAGCTATATGGACGTGGAAATGCCCTGGAGCTAATATAAAACGGGCAGTCTACACAACTATTAGATAATGACATTTTGTATTAGCTAAAAAATATTTCCTATTTTTTAAAAATGTATTATGGTCAAATACAGTAGGTTGACCAAATGCAGCAGCTGGTTGTCCTGCTGTCAGAATTTGTGTGTGTACAGTACATATGTGTGCCACACAAGTCTATTCTCCAGGCTTTTTAGTGACGTACTTGGGGATCCTCCCTTTGTGTGCCCCTCTCTTTCTGTGTCTGAGTCGTTGTGCGGAGAGGGAGGTTATTGGTGGTGTAGTGGCGTGGTGCCGTAGGGGGTTGAAGCAGGGTAGGGCTAAGAGATTAAGTCAGATGGCCGGGGCCACACCTTCAGTCGGCCAATCGCAGGTGTTATCCCACGTGAAGGCAGATGAAGTGGGGCCGCATTAGTGCTAATCCGTCCCTGATCTTTGGAGTGTGTTCCCATTACTGGCCGTGGCCACGCTTCTCCACTCGCCCTTTATGGAGCCCGTCGTAAAGCAAGCAAAGGACACATCCACCAGGAAGTGCACCACGGCAAATACCGAACCAGCCGCTGTCCTTAATATTTACAGGAAAAATAACGTATGTTGTAAAGTATACATGGGTTCGCTCTTCCAATCTCCCCTTCTTCCTCCTGTTTGATATGAGCCACAGTGTAAATCTATAGCCCCACTGCGGTGAAGGAGAGGGGTGTGCCACGGGTGTGGGCCTGAAAGGAAGAGAACGGAGGGGGAAGAAAATTAGACAGACAAGAGCCAAGGGAGAAGTCAGAGCAAGAAAGTCAGTGAGAGAAAGAGAGAGAGAAGTGAGGTGACTGATCCAGCGGTTTGGACAAAGGGATGAAAATGCTGAGGTGAGAGTTGGCGTCTTTTCTCACACATTTCCTAGCTGCCCCCAGGGCTTGTCTCACTCTCTCACACACACCTAGGGTTGCTCCTACAGCTTACACTTGGGACTGGGATAGGCAGCAGGATGACGTGGTATTATTGGTGGTGGTTACCGTAAGTTATGCAACCATCAATCACCAACTATCAATACCTTAAAGCAGGCCGATGGCAGCTACGGCTGTGGTCTATTTTAAATTAATGGATCAGCAACTTTGTGTGCTGTCATTGAGCAGCGTCACAGTTACCGTCACTCACATGTTTAGACAGACGAGGACGGTCTTGCTGGAACAAATTTGTCTGTCGTTAATGTGCCACTAATTAAAAACAACAGAGGATATTAGATATTTAATTTGATTCTCCAAGGATTTAGTTGTGTTTACAGGGTACATATGAGATAGTTCTTCTTTTGATAACAGGTTTGCAGAGATAAGAGTTTCCCGGTATTGATGGAACGTTCTGAGGATGGCAGTAATGGAGATTTCCTATGCAAACAAAATTAGAGAGCAAAGATGGAAAAGGAAATTGTTATGATAAGCACATCATGCATGCCCTGGTAGGTCAATAGAGCCCTCTTCATTCATCATGTTTCATCCCTGGATCAGATAAGAACGTCAATATTAGAAGAAAGAGGCAAGTATTTCTGCATTTTGAGCATGTCTGACTTTGCGTTCACAAGTTCATGGGTAGGCTCTGTGTGGATGGGTGTGTGTGTGTGTGTGTGTGTGTGTGTGTGTGTGTGTGTATGTGTGTGTGAGAGAGAGAGAGAGAGAGAGAGAGAAAGAGAGGGAGAGAGAGAAAGAGAGGGAGAGGATAGGACATGTGTGGGGCTTAGACTGAGTTAGATCATGGACTTTAAGTGATCTGTGACAGAAGTTCATGTCAATTTTGGACTGAACAAAGGAGGGTTTCAGTCGTTACATGTAGTATGGCTGCAAGCCACAAACTCCCCACACTGCCATACCATTCTTCACGCTGACTGATTCCCGCAGACATGGTTTCTGTCGAAATTTTGACATATCTGCACAGCTCACACTGAACAGCCTGTTGTGACCATGATCCGACAGAGCGCAAGACGTTAGAGGGGGTCAAAAAAGAGTGGAGATTGTAGGGAGCCCAGGCAATGCAGACCACAGATGGGGATAGAGACCTATTTGTGGTGCAGAGAAGAGAATGGGACAGAAAGCACGACCTACGAGACACGATGACACTTTAGCTGTCGTGACAGTGGGCCTTATGAATAGGCCCTCTGTGTGGCCAAAAGAGATGACGGTTAAAGACATGAGATAGTGGACGTCTTATGAATATCCCAACACGCCAGGGGTCTAGAATGTGATGGTGGCGCTGGAAGCCTTATGTTGACGTTGAGGAAACGTTGAAATGACGTTTGTCCAGGAAGCTGAGGGTTGCTACTTCATTGACTTTGACATTAATGGTCCCTTGTCTTCATCCGGTCATCTTCAGAGATGGGAGCCAGCCACACGATATCCACTAGGGGCAAAGTGTTTCTTTTCCCCCCACACCAATAATGGGTTTAAAGTGTGTGTATGTTGGACTTTGGGCTCAAATGGGGGAGACAACATTACCCCTCAATTCATCACCACTTACCCAACCTGACAGCAGATGGGAACAATCTTACCTCAGGAGGGCCATTCATCAGTTGCCCTCATTTCTGAACCGACACAAGTGTCTGACTGCAATTAGACTGAAAGAGAGAGAGAGAGAGAGAGAATGTGTGTGTGTATCTTGATGAGTTGACATATAAGCTTGCAATAACAGCGTCTTGTGCTATAACCTGACGTCATGAGATAACAGCCGTTGTGGTAATGAAATCAAATAATGATGTAATCATTTATAACCATTATATAGTGCTGTAGCGTGCTCTTCAAAGCGTTCCTATATTAAACTTCATCTGTCATGTTCAGAAAAGAAAACACAAGAAAGAGCTGAGTCTTGGGTGATAGCATGCTTGGAAACCCCAACACACACAAGAGTTAGGAAATAAAACAGATGGTCTATCCTCCATCAAGCACAGTCGCCATATGAAGGACTTCAAATTGTAAACAGTGCAATCAAGGGCCACCTTTCTGGTGCCTGGTGCGTCAAGTAATTACTCTGAACTGTACACGGAAATCCTTCAGTAATCTTGGGTGAATCTGAGCAGTCACTGCTGTGTGTTAGTTACAAGTCTTTCTTGTTTGGCGTTGGATGTCGATGTCTAACATGTCCTTTCTATTGTTGCTCTTGGAGAGGCAAAACAAATTGGTGTTGGGTTACTCTCATCAAAATAAGCACCCCCCGAAGAGCTGGAACTTTTAAGAGCGAGAATCACACAGAGGCACGACACGCATCATTCCCCGTCGACATTGTCTCGTAGCATGCAAGATGGGAGGCCTCATGCCTGGATGTGGTCCACTGAGGCCACCTCGAACCCAGTCTGGCAAAGCACTTTGTTGGGGTCCGGGAGGGGGCTGACTGGTCTGGATATGTCCTTAGTCCCAACCCGTTTGCCATTTCCTGATCTGCGGAAATGTTTTGCTCGTCCTAACCCTGTTCTAGAACAAAAAACACAGTAGCTTACCACTGGATACATCAGAGGGAGAAGGGCAGAGGGGCAAGGGGGAGAGATTCACCTTTTTAACTTAAAGGAGAGGAAAAGAAGACGTCCAGGGAAAAATAACAGGAAGTTGTGTGATGTAATTCCTCTGAGTGGCCCTGAGTGGTCCGGTGAGAGTGGTGTTGGAGGGAGCACACACACACACACACACACACACTAACACTCTGAGTCTGGTGAGAGTGGTATTGGCAGGAGGTGAAAGGGGAACATAACACTGACTGATTTGCGTGCACACACATACACGCACGCACGCACACACACACATTATCCATATGGACCAGGAGGCCCCAGGGTCAGCAAATAGGTGTGTCATGGCGATTCCTGTTTGAGAATGATTATTTCCTCTCTTTCACAATGTGAGTCAGTGCACTCTTGTCGCATTCTTTCAAGTCGACATGTAATGGAAGTTTATAAAGCACAGAGGGCCAATGCTCAGCTCGTCACCAGGTGATGTCTCATGGCTTCCCATCAATTAAGTACTTGATGCTAGTAATGGTACTCTCACCCCTATCTTGCGCCATGCGGGGTGAACTGTACCAACAGCCAATGACTGATGTGCCTTTAATACCTTCTGCTTCCATCTTTAGAAAGGTATGAAACTTGGAAGGAAGTGTTTTTAGCCAAGTGAAAATGGGGTGAGTGGTGGTCTTTAAACCCCTGGTGAATAATAATGGAAACTGATTGGAGCCAAGATAAAATAACAACCATGAAATAATAACCACTGCTACACAAACTTCATGATGCAATTACATAGGGGCCAGGAAGATTACTGTCAACGAACTATAAGAGAAAGAAAGCACTGGAAAAATATACATAGTATAATATACTTAGCTAGTGATACAAGTTTGTGATTCTCCCTGATCGTGTGTATTTTAAAACCTGCCAGACAGAATCTCGGCCCATACACATACTTGCACATCATGAGCAGCTAGAACAAACAACACCCAGAACTAACTTCAACTCCGAGAGAGTTCCCAGTGCTGCAGGTGATAAAAGATTGCTTGTTGAATAACTATTTTGTGACACCTTGTGGGCATGGGGCCAAGGGAAGTAACAGTGTTCCTCTCTGTCTTGCTTGCTTTTGCAGAGTTTCAATGCTCCAATCCATTCTAAAATGAAGTTATGGAAAGGTGCCACCTTGGCCATCCTGCTCTGCTGTGCATCTCTGTGTGTCCTCCTCACTAAGCCTGCCATGATGCCCGCCGCGATGCCCCCCACGCCAGCCAAACAACGCTCTTGGGTGGCATCCCTGATGGCACCACCTTTACCGTTGACGTCATCACCAACATCATTGCCCACACAGTCATCCACATCCTCATCACCTCCGAGGTCAGCGAGGATGGGTGGTCTCCGTCGGCGTGCCCGGTCTGCGGATAACGTGGGCTCTCTCCTCTCCGAGTGTAAGCTGGCTTGTTTCTATCTGCCCTGACAGCAGTGCTAGTACTGATGAGCTGGCACTTGAAGGCCCTGACAGCAGGCTTATGGGCTTTCTCCATGTAGTCTCCAATTTGTTTATGTGACTAAGGCCTTTGTATGCTGCACTCTTACGCAGTCAACTAGCACCTAATGTGTCTCAGCCACACACCACAGACCAAAGTGGTGGGACGAGAAGAGTCATGGCTCTAAAATGTGCAAACAAACTGACCGGGAGGTGTGAAATTGCACTTGAGTCTGGGCTAGTTTCTGGGGAGTAATAATGACTGGGTTTCCATTCAGCTCACTGGCATATTTTAAGCACATTCATTTAAAGTCCATTAAAGAGAAGACGCATCTGTGTTTGCTACGCAAATCAAGAATAGACATTCTGGTCATCAAAGTGAGGAATTCAGAATACTAACTAAGGGATCAAAATGTAAGGTTGATCAATATTAATAGCATTATACCTTATTATATGAACTGAGAGCTAATCCACCCTCCTCTTACAAATCAAATGTTATGTGCATTAGAAGATTTTATGTGCCACTCAGGTGCATTTAAAAAAACAACAACAAGTGCATTAAAACCCAACTATTGAGTCCTAAACACAAGTGCAGATTATCCTTAGATGTGACTTAGAGGTGATTAACAATATCTCTAAAGTTAGGGACAAGGGTTAGATTCAAGTTTCAAGGCAGATTCAAGTCATGAACTATATATATATCTTGCGACAAAGACATTTCCATAAAGTTTGCAATGTTTTTGTGTCTTACTAGAGATGAACTAGAGCTCAAGATGACGGCATTGTGGATATCCATGTTTAACCCTTACCTGACAAACTTCTCACCATGCCTTTCTGCTCTCTCATCTCCCTGCAGTCACCTACCTCTTTCAGAGCTTCACGGAGGGCGAGCTGAAGCAGATCGTCAGCGCGCTGGTGGACCGGAAGAGTCGTCAGGACGGGCAGGAACAGGAAGACGACGCTCGCAGCAGCGGTGGCCCGTGGAGCTCTGAGGACAGGCAGAGCCGCAGGACTAAGCGTGCCCGCAAGGACCAGCGTCCGTGCGCACTGCGTGAGGTCCACCGGACAGTCAGCGAGCTGGGCCTGGGCTACGAAAGCGACGAGATGGTGGTGTTCCGCTATTGCAGTGGCAGGTGCACGGCACGCCGGCGCCACTACGACATGGTCCTGGAGCACATGCAGCGGGCTGGCCAACTGGACAACATCAGCACGTCCCGTGAACGGAAAGGCAGGGGGCGGAAGGACAAGGCCCGCTACAGCCCCTGCTGCCGGCCCACTCGCTACGAGAAGGACATGTCCTTCTTTGGCAACAACAACATCTTCTACACGATCCCCGACGTGTCAGCCAGGGAGTGCGGCTGCGTGTGACAACCCCGGTGTAGGGGGGGTACATGGGGCAGGGGAGTTGGAGATGTACTGTGATTGAGGGGGATGATGGATTACAGATGCCTGAAAAAAGTGATGTGACATGGCCAATGCCCAAAGGGCTGTGGGGGTCACAATCAGCCTTAAGAAAGGCGTTTGTTTCTCAAGTGTCCAAAGGTCAGAACCTCCACTAAGACCAGTAAGACAGTAATGGAAACCTGGAGACTACCAAAGGCCTTTCATGACAGACTTGGAACCATTGTATACACTTGACACTGAAACGATTCTCATGACTTATTCTGGATAGACCATAGACCAGCAAAATATCTGGCTAGGAATGTTTGTTTTTGATGAGTTAACTGCTTATAAATGTTATTTTAATGATGAAGTATTAAGTTGTTTGTATGTGCATATCTACCTCAAATTTTGATGTTCCTTTTCCGTTTTTCCTGGACTGAAAATCCAATCAATTCAGTGACTACACACCCATCTCCTTGTACTTGAGCATTCAGTCATATAATTTAGTATATCTTTTTTGTTCTTTTATACTTTCTAAAATCTATCAGGTCAGGCTGTACAAATAGGTCTCAAATACAAATGACGATATTCTAAATCTCCTGCTTCAAAAGCCTTGCCAAAACAACACATTAAATCCCATTCAAACCCATACTTCTCTTAACAGAGTTCCCATCCAAACCCAAACTTGCCTCTAACAAACTTTTTATAACACAAAAGTATATTATTCTTCTGCCCAGATAGAAGTAAATAATCGCTCGTCGACATTCCACTCAGCCTAGTGAAAACAAACCTGTTACAGTGCTCAGTAAATTATGAGGCTATCTCAGACAGGCAGTTACAGTCACCTGTCAAAGCAGATTTGCATCGCACAGGTTTCAATGCAAAAGGGCAATCCCAGCCATTACTGACGTCAATGTCCTCCCACCAGTGAAACTTGCAGTCAAATGCAGACATCAAGAGGCATTCATCAAACCACATGAATTAGTTTATTGAATGCATTTGTGATTGACCTGCGTGGTGTACCCAGTGTGACAAAGATGCCACGTGGCCTGCTGCATCTTTGTCACACTGGGTTTTCATGCAAGCTTCACTGCCCTAATGCACAGGGAAAGAGCTTGCTGCTCCCTGTTCCACAAAGTGAAGCAAATTAAACCATTACCTTACAGTTAAATAAAGAAAAATCCACAACAGGATTAGACCTGAGCCAGAACTCATCACAGTTTAAAAAAAGGGCCGATGTCTTCACTAATGTGCTTAAATGCAAGTAGCAGGGAGGACTACAGACATGCCTGCTTGCTCAGTCTCACACGAATCATCAAAGTGAGCTGTCGCATGTAAGACCATTACCGCACCTAGTACAGAGTGTTACAGATACAAGCAATGTAACATCTAAAATGCCTACGTTGTCTGTAAAACCCATTCCATGTGAGTTTTCTTTTTTTTTTTTTGCAAAAAAGTATACCCTTAATGGTTTATTTTACTAATACTTTATGTTGGCTTTGTTTTGTGTTAGAGAGCATATTTGCATCTGGGATTGTGGACTGATTTCTCAAAAGGGTATTTCTGTTTTATCCCTGATAAACATGGAAAATTACAAGATTTCTGAAAGGAAAAAAAACACACTGCACTTGCACAACTACAGAAAGCAGTAGCCTACAGGCTTTGGCCTCCTGATGTATAGTTAGAACTAGTGAGAATGAAAAGGATTCCGAAGCACTATGTTTGTCATGTTTTTTTATTTTTTTTTTTTATTTTAGATTCTTCTCACCTTGGCTTTTCAGCAACAGTTACCAGATCTAGCATTGTTGGGTTGATCCAACCATGATCCAACGGCAGTTAAGTTGATGCAGTGCATCTTTGTTGTGAATAATCAATATTTATTGGAAAGTGGTCTGTTTATTTATTTTAGAGTATGTGGTAGCATGGGAGAAAAATATTTATTTATTTTTAAACAACGTGCCAAAATCGAGTTTGTATTCTGATATTCTTTAAAACACTGCTGAATAAACTTAACCAGCTTAAAAAACATACTTGTTTATGGAGTCTATGAAAAAGGAGTCTAACCTGCCATTGTGTCCAAAAAGTTAATGTTTGGGTCTAAAACTCTTCTTTTGAGTAGTGGCCTACAGATTATGGTTTGACAGCATGCCATAGCCTACAGGCCAGCCATTTAGATAAGCAAAGTGGCAGAACAGAGCAATACATTACTTTTCCTCATAATCTGCATGAAAACAGTCATGCATATCACAGATGTAGATAAAGATCCTGCAAGTCATAGCAAAGGAAACTGACATTTTTTAAGAAAAAAAAAAGATCTACCCCAAATCTGGCCTCATGGATTACCATGCACATCCTTTGCACAAGAACTAGGCCTAACTCCTTGTTCTAACCCAGGAGGTCTATCCAGTGCATTAATATGTGAATAGAGGGGCAGAAATATGCTGTTTGCATGGTGTTTTGGAAAAAACAGTAAACAGCTCAGTGTAAACATTTTGGTGCATAGAGCCTTCAGCGGTCCAAGCCAAACCACTCGTTAGAAAACATCTACACATTCACAGATGTGATCAATTAAGAACATCTTTGCAGACCTTTCTTCAGCCACAGTGCACAAATGATCAATCTTCCAAATGTTTAACAGCCAAACTTACAGTGTAAATATCCAAGCTGACTCATATAATCACTTCATCTCTTCTGGAAAGTAGGCCTGCTCATTTCTTGAAAACGCGCAGATTAGAACTATCATCAGTGGGATCACCACCGATTACAGGGGCCACGAGTGAAAATAATGGTGGCGCTGACACAAAAAGACAATTTCTTCTTCAAAATGTTTTTTTGAAAAAGAAACATTTTCAAAATATTCTCTGTCCATTAGGTTACACCATAGATTTTACTAGCCTACTGGTCCATGAGGACAGCAGTCAGCTCAATTATCTGCTATTCTCACTTGTCAGGCTACTAGGGACATTATTGGTCAATTTCATTTCAGTATTTATCTTCGAACTAAACGTTAATTACTGAGTCTACATAATGGCAGCCTACAAACTGTGAGTTTAACTGCGGGGGTTAGGCCCACCTATTCCCAAACAGCCTACCTCGCGACGAGAACAATGAGGGTGGAGCGAGCACATTTTTTGCAATCAACCTGGGTGACACAACAGTGCCAAACAAGACAGCAAGACTCACAGCATTTTCGCAACTAAAGGTAAGGTAACTTGTAAGTTATCTATGGTGGGGTAGCCTAATATAGCCTACATTCCTATGTGGTAATAGGCCTACTCGTGTCCCAGGCTATAGCCTACCATAAACTCTAGCCTACACTATAGACCTATATTTGGCAATAACTGAGACAGACAGGTAGAGGTCTTGTAAAATAGACCTTTATGCCTTTATTGTTTGATAGCATAAAAGCCAGGGAACTGATAGCATACTACGTTACGTTAAGGAATCTATAAAATGCATCATGTTGATCTTGTAAATTACCTCAACGAGGATTTTCCCCATTTTAGGCTGCTTGATTTGAGTGCGCGGATACTTTTTTTCTTCCCGTGCTACTATGGTTAGTTGTCACAGACGCGGAGTAAAATCAACAAAGTATCCATGCCAACAACCTCTACTGGTTTAGCTAGCCTACTCTCGTGTGTTTTGTGAGAAGTAGGCTAGTAGATATACTTTGGTAATAAGGTAACGTTTGGTAGATTCTGATGACCCATGTTAACAAACACGCAAAATAAAGAAGAAATATAAAGAAAATTGTTGCGCTGCTTTTTAAGAAAGAGACATGGCCTCTGGGGATCTGCAATCATCAGATGTCCTGGAAGATCTTAGGAAGCAGTGCCTGGCAAGAGGGGCTGCTGGAATCAAGGGACTTGGGAGGCAAGTTGTGTATAATCTCTATAATCTTAATTTAACATAGGCTACAGTGGTGTCTGAAATTGTTTGTATGGCCCACCACGACAAAGGGGAAAAAAGGCTCTTTTTTCCAAAATAATTTGAAACTGGCAAAAGTAATTAGCATTCATCATTTAATTTAATTTAATTTAAATTAGACTTTTGACTAGAAACAAATTGTGCATAATAGTCTAAGTTCCATGGGGGGAAAAGGTGACAGATGGTGTGTGATCAGACACTGATTTATCTTGACCTTAGAATCGTCATTTTCTGTGCAAAAGAGTTCAGTAAAATAATTTATACAAAATAACTCTAATAATTAATAAATACATATGGACCTTGGAATTTACCTAAGTTTTCTTTGGTTCTTTTGTCTTCCAATTTGAACTATCCCTCTGTTCAATCTGGGCTTTCCTCTGCCACACCCAGCAAAGGTGGCTACACTCCCAATTACCTTAATAAATGTGCAGCTCACAAGAACATCAAGCTATTTAGAGATTTTTATGATAGCCTTACCTTTAACATGCTTGCCTATAATTTCCCTTCTGAACTCCTTAGTCAGGTTCTTTTTATTTCTGGTCTGGTTCATGCTATATTAGCACACATGACCAATGGCTTCTGCTACAAGATGGATACTTTTTTGATCCCCAAGGTGAAATTCAAGGTCTCAGTAGCATACAGAAATCACACACAACATGCACTTACAGCAGAAAGGGTTAATATAAGTATATACATATAACAAAACTCCACTGTACACAGTAGAAGATAAGAAAAACTAACAATACTAAATAAATATACTATATAAATTAAATTTAAAAAATCCACAGTGTGCTTGAGGGTGATCAAAACGCTTGCAGTGACGGGGCCGGGACTAGCCTGTACAATACTGAATGGCTGTAACCCTATTACCTCAACCTATTCTTGCACTGACATAGTTTTTTATATTACCTTGTCTACATTATACTTTACTCTCTTATTTGTCCATATTATTTATGCTGGTCTCTAGACCTTATTCTTGCACTGTTGGACTACTGTTGGACTACTTTTTGCACCTTCACCATGACACTCACTCTCTTGAGCACCTTACCATGCACACATAACTACAGGCCAGTCCCGGCCCTGTCACTGCAAGCGTCTCATGCTTGATCACCCTCAAGCACACTGTGGATTTTTTTTTATTTAATTTATATAGTATATTTAGTTTTGTTAGTTTTTTCTTATCTTCTACTGTCTCTATTTTACAGTGGAGTTTTGTTATATGTTTATACTTACCATTTCTGCTGTAAGTGCATGTTGTGTGTGATGTCTGTATGCTACTGAGATCTATCTATCTATCTATCTATCTATCTATCTATCTATCTATCTATCTATCTATCTATCTAGACAGACTACTTTTCTCCATCTTATAGGCTGAATGACTAAATACATCTCTGATACTAATTCTTCATTTTATCATTTAAAGCATCACTATAAGACCGTAATTTAGGCTATATAATTTAGGGTACCGACACATCTTTGGGGGCAGCCGTGACCTACTGGTTAGCACTTCGGACCTGTAACCGGAGGGTTGCTGGTTCGAACCCCTAACAGTAGGCACGGCTGAAGTGCCCTTGAGCAAGGCACCTAACCCCTCACTGCTCCCCGAGCGCCGCTGTTGATGCAGGCAGCTCACTGTGCCAGGATTGGTGTGTGCTTCACCTCACTGTGTGTACACTGTGTGCTGTGTGTGTTTCACTAATTCACGGATTGGGATAAATGCAGAGACCAAATTTCCCTCACGGGATCAAAAGAGTATATATACTCTTACTACTACTACTACTATATACTATACTTATACATCTGTCCAGGCCATTTTAGAGTATCTTTGTAAAATACACAATAAATTAATTCAAACTGTCTTTGCTTTACTTTATTACTTGACAAAGACATGCAGATATTCATGAAAAAAATTGCTTAGAATCTTGTCACTTTTTAAAGGAAGAAATAAAACATTGTTTCAATAATCTGCAAGGGTACCCACAAATGCAGCCACAACTGTATAAAGTATAATACCTTATATTCTACAGTAGATTATAAATTCTGAATCACTGCTTCTGGACCAACGTTAAAGTAATTGTTAGAAATGTTCTGGGTAACTGTCTATTCTATTATTTCAATGATAAATGTTTGACTGACAGAAACGTCTGTTTATCAATACATTGGTTGCACTGTGGACAGTTTTGCACTTCTCTTTTCTCTTACACTGTTTTCATGGACATATTCTTGTGCATCAAAGGACATTTCGCATTATGGATGACGATAGTAGCAAATCCCTGGATCTGCAGGAGTTCCAGAAGGGGTTGGACACGTATGGGGTGACCATGGCCAAAGAGAGAGCTTTGGAAGTGTTCAGCATATTCGATAAGGATGGAAGTGGAACAGTCGATTTCAATGAGTTCCTGGAAAAATTAAGGGTAAGAGTATGTATAGTTTTGTGAATGCAGTGCACAGTTGAGGTTTTGACCTTTCCATGATGGAATTCAGCAGTCACACATGATGAGTTCTATTTCAGTTTAGGTAGCAGACACTTTGTGTAGAGCACCACATATTCTTGTACAGCTTTAGCAGCAAAGTTGATGTTAATTAATTAAAACATTTAGGGTGTTTGAGTTTGACAGCATATTTTGCTGACAGTGCATGTACACTGTGGCCAGAGCGATGTCAGGTGCAAATGGGCAGAGTCAGTCCAAAGTTAATTGATAACAGATCCAAATTTAACACTGGTTGCATGTGATGTGGTTTATTCAATTTCCCTTAACCGGAGAGGTCTTGTCCATTTCAGCATCCCCGCCTTGATGTACATGGCTTTCCACTACCTACAGTATATCGCCACCAAACTCGGGCTCTGTGTTTAGTTTACAAATGAAGAAAGTCTGATGCCACAATGAGTTTACTGCCCAGTGCCATATTTGTCTAGACCAGTGTTTCTCAAAGTGTGGTCCAGGGACCACTGGTGGTCCGCAAGCTATCCCAAGTGGTCCGCAAGCAGACATGGTGAAATATAATATAGATGAGTTGTTTGCCATATTGAACCAACTTGTATGTAAATCCAAACAGTTCTGCAACACTGCCTATGTAAGCTGTGCCAGTTGAAATCATATGAATCCTCTGAAACAATAAGCAAGGTGGTTCAGTGAGTAGGCCTATTGTAATATACTGTTGAAGTAGGTCGACTTTTTTTTTTTTCAGCTAGGTGGTCCGTGAGTATTTTTTTTTTTTTGGTTAAGTGGTCCTTGGTCTGAAAGTTTGAGAAACACTGGTCTAGACCGTCAACTCTCCCAACTCTGTGGTAATATTCTGACACTTTACCACCAGTGGGGTAAAAACAGAATTTACATAAATGCTTTATCTTGCATGTGTTCTACATCTACTTCAGCCCCCAATGTCAAACGCGAGAAAGCAGATCATTGCAGAGGCTTTTAAGAAGCTGGACAGGACAGGGGATGGTCTGGTGACCGTAGAGGATCTGCAGGGTGTCTACAACAGCCAGCACCATCCTAAGTTCAAGAACGGAGAGTGGAGCGAGGAGCAAGTGTTTCGCTCGTTCCTGGACAGCTTTGACTCACCCTACAACAAAGATGGCAAGGTCGAGTAAACGCATACTATTTTTTAAAAATGTTATTCACACATTTTACACAGTTCACCACTGTGGCTGCACAAAACATGATTTGGTAAAACATCCAGTGCTGGAGTAAAGGTGAAACGAGGAAGTACTGCTTCTTAGATCCTTTTCCTCAAACTTTGCATCCTACAAACATGAGATTTATTTTTTATATAATGTCACAGGTCACACAAGAAGAGTTTCTGAACTACTACAGTGGAGTGAGTGCCTCTATCGACAGTGACGAATACTTTGTCACCATGATGAGAAATGCCTGGAAATTGTAGGATTCCAGTCACTTCCATGCTGAACATCCAACTTCAACACTTGCTATGCTGATAGGATTTGGAAAGAGACCTCCTGTGGCTGTCTGGGGAACTGCAGTGATCCAGTAAACAGACATATTGGTTACTGTATAGCAGATGGAACCTTGTTATTTAGGCTAGGTAGAAATACATCTGTAGATAAGTCTTTTTGAGGTTAGGGGAAATTCTGTCAGCACCATATGGATCAATAAAGTATCTCTATCTATCTACACCAAAGCACTGGTCTTTACTAGACACCTTGAGCTCCTTGTGTGTGGTGTTTTGTTGATCACTTTTGTTTAAAACAATCAATCAATTTAATTTAAACTATTTGTGTCTAGGGTTTGTAATTCATCTGTTGACTGATTCATTCAGTCCTCAATAGTACCACCTGGAGGTTACTGAAGGAACTGTTATGTTAACTGTTAAGCTATAGCGTCTTCTATTTGTCAATCTTCCCTTCTTACTCATGTCGTAACCCCTCCTCCTAATCAATCATGTGAAGGAAATGAGGAGGGATTGCAATAAGGCTGGAGGAATCCAGGACAGATATGAGAAATGAGCTCTGCTCTCTCATGCATCACTTTAGACACGTCAATTACTTATATTGCGGCAGCTTCACCTCTTGTTATACAGCATAGAGAATTGGGGATTATGATCAATCATTAACATTATGCACAATAATCAGAGCTTGGTTGAAATAATGGATGGAATTTGTGTGCTGTACTAATCCAAAAACAGAATGTGAATAAGTGTCAAGTACCGGTATTTCCAGACTCTAAATTAATTAGGCTACTTTATGTCAATCTGGAAATTGCTGAGAATATTAATGGGAAACAAATTTTCACAGTGGCTGCTTGGCCCAGTGATTGCACATTTTGACTATAAACGCTTCCATGTAGGATGCTGCATCCACGCATATTAGTCCACTCTCCTTGTTTCACATCACCTCTGGTGGCAATTAGACAAGAGACATCCTCGATGACATCGAGCTTTAAACGATTTCCGAGGCACGAAATTGAGGACAGATACTGGTGGGTATTCCAAGAACATGTTTAGTGACAAAACCTCACACTGGAATTAAATCATTTATCCTAATTAATCACTAAATCACAGAATAGCCTATTTTTTTTTTTTTTTTTTTTATATTACACTGACATTTAAAATACATCTTTGGTCTTTCTAACACAAACACTGGCATAAAACTCCTGAGCTAAATATTTGTTCATCCATTGGTCAGAGATCAAAGAAACACAATCATTTCAGGGCACCATTTCATTTGTCTGGTTTTAAAGATTTATTCTGTAAAGTGTAGGAAGCATGGGATCCTATTAAATGGTGTTATATGAAATTAACAGGACATTCAAGGATTGGACAGACAAGATTTCATTCAAACTCTTACCACACAAAATAAACCTTAATTTCAACTTGGGTTCTGGAGAGTGGATAAAAAGTTAATATATCAATAAAAATGTTGCAAAATAATACAAACCATCAGAAAGAAAAACCAATATCTGAAAGGCTGTTTTTAAATTCATGGAGAATTTGTAAGAAAAAATGGACCAAATTAACTGCAACATCTAGTGGATATTACACCACAAAGGGAGACAAGTACATACACGGCGAGGGGTGAGATTCTCGTGCCTGTAAGCCTTAAAACAAAAACTCCAAAGCATGATAGCCTCAGTTGTTGGATTAATCTATTCAACACACCAACAAAAGATTTAACTACCACAGTGGAGGACTAAATGGTATTGGCTTAACCTACTAACCAGTGCATATGTATGTAGATGTGTTTTTATATATATATATATATATATATATATATATATATATATATATATATAAAAAGAAAATCGTCCGAAAAATAAATTAGAGTTTGAGTGAATGTTTCACTAGATGAGACAGAGGATATGGAGACAGAGGGGGTGGGGCGGGGTTGGGTGGGGATAAGAGTCCAATGGGTGCTGTAACCATTAGTGACATGACTGGTCAACAGTGAGTGTGTCATCCTTCTGGAAGGTCCCAGGTGACAGCAAGCTGTGGCTTGGCGAAGAATAAAAAAAGGTCCCATATTTAGAAACATGTGCCGTATTCAAAATGTAGAGGAGCTCCCTTGCTCTCATCAATATGATGAGATTCCAAGTCCTAAACCAAAATGGAAAAGTCTTTTTTTCTTGCAGTCAAAAAAATAAACCAAACAAAGAGAGAATAATAAAAAAAACACACTGACAATTCCAAAAATTCCAGATTTACATTTAAATGCAAAGGGAAAAAGGGGGGGGGGAAACAAAAAAAAAACAACAAAAAAAAACAACTGCACAAGTAGGGTGAAGGATTCCGACACAGGGTTAGATGTCTACTATCCACTGGACTGCACTTGTCTGAGGGACCCGTGTTGGTTACGGGCTGTCCATGGAGATGCCTGCTCGGAAAAAAAAAAAAAAGGAAAAAAAAAAATCCTTGTACAGCAGCTTCCTAGCAGGCAGATGCCAGAAATGCTATGTCCCCCCGGCCTCCTGGGATTCCCCTCCTTCAGAGGTACCTGCAGGGAGAGAGATTGTTGTTTCCATATACCCAGAATGCAACACAGCGTATGTCTGTATGACTTGACTGATTGGCTAATGTTGCTAATAACATGGTAAAGGCCCAGTTTGAGTAATACAAATTCATAGTAAGGACTCTTTGTACATGCCCGTGTGTGTGTTAGATTCATGTGCACGAGTGTGTGTGCGCATGTGCATCTGCGCGTGCAATACTGCAATCAATGTGTATGCCATACGTGTGTACATTTAAGTGTGTGTATATTTACCGCTGGTGTTGGCCGTGGCCCCCTCTGCGCTGTTGGGCTCATCATCACTGTCGTCCTCGTTGGACTGGGGCACCTCAGGCTCAGGGCCTAGTGGGGCCGGCTCGGGCTCCTGCTCTGCCCGGCTCTTCAGGGCCAGGATGCGGTGGTGCAGCGCGGCTGCTAACTGCCCTGCATCCTTCGAACTGGCCTGGAGGGAGAGGGGAAGAAATGTTTCTAGTGTCACTACTAAGCCAATGAAGAAAGAACAACACCAAAAGTTTTTGAACTTGAATCATGAAGAACACCCAATGTGAGCGTCCACTGGGCACCTGAAGCCGGGAAGACGGTATGTGACTCCACGATAAAAGAAGTCGCACTTTGCCGTTTTGAGATACGTGGGGATATAGAATAAGTCTGCTAAAATGGTTGAACTTTACTTTTTGGTATAATTTCACAGCATTCTGACTACATTTCCATATTGTGAATCATTCATTTTTTTTTAAATAGCTATTAATAGGTTTATGGTGTTCACAGACTTTCATAGCATTAAAATAGCAGCGTCTATTAAGCTTAAGCAGTGTTGGGAACGTTACTTTAAAAAAGTAATTAGTTAGTTACTCACTACTTGTTCTAAAAAGTAACGGAGTTAGTAACTGAATTACTCTATGATAAGAGTAACACGTTACCAGGGAAAGTATGGGCCCTATCATGACTGTTCAGCTGTGCTCCATACGTGTCTCTCGCCTCTCCCCTAATCACTTTTAACCGTCATTACCAATTTGCAAATGATGGTGAATAACTACTCATCATGAGATGTACAGTATTTCGTAATATCTTTATTCTAATTATGTTTCCCATTGTAATCGTGCAATTTGTAATGCATGGACGTGCACTAGTGTGCGTTCATGAATGATAGAAGGATGGTGTGTGCACCTGCCAATATGACTGTTGACATGCGCTCTTAAAATAGCATATGAACAACTCGCCATTGACTTCTGACCAGGTTTAGGTGGTGTATGATAGCGATTTTTAGACAATGCGCCAGGCCCCTCCCTAGGTTGTTAATTGCCACACCCCTGGGCGCGATGTTTAAAAAATAAACTTGCAAAATACCGAATTCAACTTTGTGCGGGTGAAAATTACTCTATGATAAGGTAACGAACGAACGAACGAACGAAAGATCGATCGATAGATACTTTATTGATCCCAAAGGAGAAATTCAAGATATTGCACATCGATACAGTTGACTTCAGCCTGTGTCATAGGTTTTTTTTGTGAGGCAGAAAGATCTAGCTTTTGCTGCTTGGAAGACTTTGCCACGAGTCCTTTTCTGCTAGTGGATGGTGAGCCATCATCCGTGGTAGAGGTAACGGTGTTTTTGGCCACTAGCTTTAGATGCGTGTGTGAGCTGCTTCATTAAATTAGAGTTGTCAACGGATGTCGACAAAGTCTTCACTCCTGGACATAATGTACACATTACATGCACGTTCTTGCCTTTGACCACAATGAATTTGAAGTAGTGCTTCCACCTCGAAAATCAGGGATGCAAACAGAGGTATGGTCAAAAAGGAGTGAGATTATCGAAGCCCACGCCCCCACAGGAAATATCATATAATTACATTTTGCCTCCACCTCTGCAGGGGCGGAGTCAGAGGGGTGGCTCAGGCCACCCTTGAGATTCGATTGGCCACCCCCAAAAGTGTTAACTGTAGGCTAGGCCTATACTTTTGTAAAAGTGTTTAATGGTAATAATGTCCTAATGTAATGTTAAGAAAACTTTTCATTTATGGTTCATCAAGCTTAGGCCTACTCACTAAACACTCGTCGCATCTAGGCTACAGGTAGCGATATTCTGATGACATGTATGACCATTCAACCAGTCAAGCATTTGTTGTAAAATATTGAAATTATTGGAAGTTTACATAGCTTAGGCTAAACTGTATGCTTATTTCGTCCCCAATACCTGTTTTATTCGTCCCGATCAGGAGGGATAAATGAAACATTGTGCACGTTCCACTTTTGCTTATAATAATTAAATAATTCCTGAACGCAGGGCTGGACTGGCCATCTGGCATACTTTTTCCTTTTTTTTTTTTTATTGGCCGAGCCAGTCTTTATAAAGTTCATTTTCCATAGTAGCGCGTGACAACAAAATCATGTGCCTGCGTTCTTTTCCCAGAGCTTTCTCTGTCTATGATCTGCAGCGTTTCTCAAATTATGAGCCTCCTCGACAAGTAGATTGCTGGTCTACGGAGCCATGAATTTAAATTACGCCCCACTTCTGTCTGTTAATTTGCGGCACAATTGAATGATATTATAGAACCGCGGACCGAAAGGTTTCCCCGATCAGGAAATACTCCTTAATTTGCAACTTTTTGTAGGCCTAACAGAGGTAGCCTAAATATCGTGCCTATGGCCGCTTAAAAAAAAAAAAAAAAAAAACATTTATTTCACTTGTCTCTCTGGATTGAACGCAGAATGTGGGCTGTTGCGCAAATAGATGAATGAGGGAGGGAGATTTCGTTAACAAAAACCTAAAGTTTTGCTAACATTTTCTCCATTATTATCGTAAAATATGTCTCCATGCAGGGCAGGGCTGGTTCTAACCTAGGCTAGGCTACTATATTTGGGTGGGCTGGTAGAAATTTTGGGTGGGCAACATAGCAAAGCTGTCAAATTGGATCAAAACTAACATAAACACAAAACAATAAGTACTACCTAGCTTGAGTTACTGCAGCCAACAGCCAGGGATAGGCATGTCTGATGTATTTAAAATATAGATTTGTATTTTATTTAGTTGGAAATGAATGGCATCGTATTTTGTATCAAAATACTTTATAGGTTTGTAGTTTAAAAATACTGCCAAATACTTTTGGTAAAACCAATAACCTACTTTTGGTGATGTGATTATAAAAGTGAAAAACAATGAATGCAGCACTGGTGCTGACTTGTAATTTGCCCACAGTTGTTGTGATCAGAATATTGAGATTCAGGCAGATAAGTAACATGTAGGTTGCTCACACACTCATCCCAACCTCAAGTTTCTTGAGAACTTTAGTCTTCCAATTCGAACACATGGAACCGGTTATGTGGTTGCCCTGCAACAAGTTGCCCCATGTGCAACGTTAACAATGTTTGCTCACATACACAATACACTCCTTCATACCAACTTCAAGTTTCTTGAGAACTTTACTGATCATTAATCATCCAATCGGAAGACATGGAACCGGTTATGTGGTTGCCCTGCAACAAGTTACCCCACGTGAAAATGTAATTCATAATTTGCCCACACTTGTTGTGATCATAATATTGAGATTTAGGAAGATGAAATTGCTCACATACACAATACACTCCTTCATACAACCCTCAAGTTTCTTGAGAACTTTAAAGAAAATAAACAAATAGACAAAAAAACAGGTCAAATTATTTTAACAGCTACAAAAATAGATGCACATAGATATAAGTTATTGTGGGGGGGAAATGTATTGGATGAGTAAATATCTTCATTTAATAGAATAGAATAAAATGGATTATATTTTAATGCCCCCATGATGGAATTTGTTTTAGCACAGCATAGCCCAGGGACAGACAACTTAGATAATTAACTTTAATATGTTTCTATTATTTTATTCAAATACAAAGACATTTTATGTGAGAGTAAGGTATTTGTGTTTTTTTTTTTTCTTTCAATTTATGAGTATGGTGTTTGTGTCTGGTTTCCCTAATGTATTTGTGCTAATTTCACATCTTGAGCCTGTTTCTGTTTATCTGGTTGTTTTGCCTCATGCCACCCTTGAATTAATCAGTGCCTCACCAGTGCCACCCTTGTTAAAAAATGTCTAGAATCGCCACTGCACCTCTGCCATCCAGGGCTCACCCTATTCACACAAAAATTATTTATATGAAAATACACTGTCCCAGTTCCTTCCCTTATTCTGTCTGCTGGGGCCTGACTTTGGCTGGTAGCTGGCTTGTCTTGACAGAGGAGCTGGGCCACACTGGGTAGATATGATGGTAGCCACTCTCTCTGTGTATAGCACTCTGGCAGTGATTCAACAGAGCATGCACTCCCTTGTTAGCATAATTAATCTCTTTCATGCAGAAAGTACATTTGGCATGTCCCTTTTTTTTCAATTTTTTTTGAAAAAGTCTGACATTTTGAATTTGTGTTTGGCTGTCTTGACCTCAATCTCCGTTTCAACCTGTAACCAAGACCAGTTCCAATTTGTTTTACAACCCTCATCCACTTTCTTAACTGTTAGTGCCTCACTCTCATCAAATTCTCTCATTCTGTAAATGAAAAGTTGCATATATTAGCCATAGTGTTACCCTAGACCTGACAGTTTCATAACAGAGTGCAAAATAGTTCACTTCACTTCACTTTGCCCCCTTTCTCAATGCGCCCCAAAATAACGTTATTCTGCACGAAAATGTACAGTTAAAATGTATCAATAGTAGTGCGGTCTGTCTGTTAGGATAAGCCCACACATCAGTTTCTCGCCCTTATGTGGTAGGTGTCATTGAAAATAAGTCAGTTAGTCACTTGTCACTTCGGGTTGCATTTACGAAAAAGCCTAGACCAGCGGCTCATTAGGCTACTAGACGTCAACAAGCTGCTAGCCTAAACAAGTACGTTACTATTAGGCTACACGTTGGAAAGGGGGTAGAGTTGGATATAACGTTAGGCTGCTACTAAAATATTACAGGACAAAATACTGCTAGTCTGTCCGGAACTGAACTAAACTGACTGACGCAACAAACAAGGTTAAAAAAAAAATCCAACTGTATTTTTGCTAGTCATGTAAAATGTAGCGCTAGTGTGCTACTTAAGCAATATAGCACGAGTGAGAGTGGGGTTGGTCATGGATATTCCCACGGGTGTTGTTCGGCCGTAGCCACGAGGCCGAATGGCGCAGGCAACAACAGCCGTGGGAATATCCATGACCAATCCCACGATCACGAGTGCTATATTGCTTTTATACAACAATTCTACAACAAACTAAATAATCTGAAAACACCCCATTATTGTTTAAAAATGTTAATTTCGACATCGTTCTTACGCATCAAAAAATAGTTCCCTTTTCAATAGACAGCATCTTGGTTGCTAGGTAACCAACATTCCAGATCCCTCGTTATTTTACTGTCTATGGTTACGTGTCTTGGTGGTTTACATGTCTTCTTGAAAGTCGGGCTGAAATCACATTCATATCTAGGTTTGCTGAATGCATGTTACAAGGACAGTGGGCCATGTCATGTAAGGGACATGGTACTGCAAAAAAAACGGAAACATTGTCTACATTGCAGAACCACTCAACTTTAATATAACATTTATTCACCATAAATTAATACTGTGCACAGCCTGACGTGACGATGCTAGCACGTTAGCAGCGGTTAGCTAATTATGCTAACGTTACGGCTCCCACACACAGATGCGTGCATCGCGTTGCTGGAGACGCATCCCATTCACTTTAAATGGGCTCACGTGATCCGTTGCCGAACTGAATTGTGGGTCCGTCGCGCCGCGTTTCTCCCGCTGCTCGCGTTTAGGAGTTCAGCTGAGGCTGCACCGACAGACGGCACCGGCCAATCAAGCCAATCTACGGACGGCACCAACCAATCACATTACGGTTTTACTTCAAGTCATTTGCATAGCTACCGTCGGGAACACCCACTGGAATGCGTTGACGGAACGCAGCTGTGTGTGGGAGCCGTAAGTCTCCTCCAAGTGACAATCATATTATACACAATGCTGGCAATGCTAAGAACAATTAGCATCCTCGTTTATCTTACTTACATTGAGTTGACTGTGTGGCTTAATCCACAGATGTGGTGAAGCACTGTTTCGTTATGGTTTGCTAAGGAGTAACCCATTGCTTGAAATAGTGGAGAGCTGGGATGAGAACATTGTGTCAAATCTTCGCATTGTATCGCGGAGTGATTTATTATTAACTGTGCTGAGTCCGAGTTGAAATGTCTAGGGATATTCCAACTCATGGAACGTCTCTCGGCCAATCAGAAACAAATAAATAGTTCCATAGAACCCAATTGTTGTATAACTAGCACTAACCTGGCATAGTTATTGTAAAGACTGTAATGACACATTAGGACAACCTAAACATTACACAATGCAAATGGTAGAAATTATGTGATTAGAAGACATCAAATATGGTTAACCTTACCTTTCTTGCAAAAAAGACCAGGCGCGACACAAAATTACTGGATCCCGGACTGATAGATGTAACGTTAAATCCTTGCAGTGAGTGCAGTGAAGTGCAGCCTTGTAGCAGTAGGATAATGGTGCGCAGCAAATGGGATTTTTACGTGCGCAGCTTTTTGATTTAGTGTTGTCTTACACTTCCTATGTTTCATGGACTGTAACGGTAGGCTGTGTTTATGTAGTCATTTTAATACAGAATTAACTTTGATGAAATTATAATCAGACACTTCAACCCCCCCCAAAGAAAAACTCGTCGGATCTGCACGATTCACAAGTCCCCCAGACAGCCGTGAAAAAGGCGGCATCCGCCAAAAGGCGCGCTGTTTGCATCCCTGAAAATACCAACTTTTCATCGGATTGCTCTTGACCTCTGCTGTTTCGTCGAATCTATATTTTAGCTGTTGCATCCATAGACATAATATACATAGACGCCGCATCGACCGCTGCTCCCTACTAGCGCTGACGAGATTTGGAGCCGCCATCTTGGACCGGTCATCCACTCCACTCAGTGTAATCTGTTTGGCCGGTGCAATGAGCTGTCAGCACACTTAATTAATCATATCTCACTGAATACCGAACAGATTTTCACGCGGTTTTTTTTGCTGCAAAGGTCATACATGTAGCTATGATACAGGCCACATTGTTCGAAAATACAAAATACAACCAATAGTACGGTAATGTTAAATCTTACTTGTGAAAAGTAAATCCCCCGAGTATGGTCCGCCGATTTGAGCAGGAACATGCTGCACAGTGCTGTCATCTTGTGTTTTCTGCTGCAACGCAATGAGGAGTATGACCGGTCCAAGATGGCGGCCGCATTTCTTGTTTCCAGCAGCCAATGCGGCGTCTATGTATATTATGTCTATGGTTGCATCTGTGTGTGTGTGGCGCGTGTGCTGGCAAGTGTATAAAAACACTGGGTCTGATAGGCTACCATGAAACATGACTCTGCCTTAGCCAATCATAATCGCTTACGTCATTATTAACCCACCTCCTCACTAGCTGTGAGCCAGGGATGCGTTCGGATTACAGTTTATTCAATCAATGCATAGTAACGCACCGCATTTAACGTCCAGTAACGTTAACGCCGTTGTAACGACGGGCAAAGTAATTAGTTAGATTACCCTGTTACTGAAAAAATAACGTTGTTACTTAACGCCGTTCTTTTAAACGGCGTTATTCCAAACACTGAGCTTAAGGCAAAATCAGGCCCAACATTTCGTGATCCCTGAGAACTTGTCTTCACCAGGTCACCTACACCTGATTAAAGAGTATTATTTGTTGAGTCTGCATACCGATATGAGAAAGACTTTAACCCCCTGGTCCTCAGTGTCCATGGCAGTGATGCGTACACTCTTCTCGCTGGCCTTGTCCACCTGCATCTGAGGCCACAGCTTAGTGTTGAGGATCAGACGCAGACTCCCCTGGGTGCGCATCACTGAGAGGGGGACAGAGAGGGGGGGGGGGGGAGAGAGAGAGAGAGCAAAAAACAAGGAGGGTGAATGAGGTGAGGGGAAAAAGGAAAACAAAACAAAGGCAGATTAAGTGCCGATTACCCCTTGCTCTCTCCATGTCCAGGTAAATACCCCTGACCAGACGGCTTTAGGACAAGCGGTGGCCGTACCTAATCTGGACCGTAGCGTGCCGTCCTCAGTGCTGGCCATGTCGTTGAGCCGCAGCAGGCCTCGGCCTCGCTCGATCCACGACTGTGCCGTCTTGTCGAACACAAACAACTTGCACTGCATCTGTGGAGGACGTCCAATACCCCGGCAGCCATTAGGTCGCCAGTACAACATTCACAACAAACAACATTCATCAGATTCAAAATCAAATGAAAAATACTCCAACGCTACAGATCAGGCTGCAGACCAGGAGGAGCCCCACCTGTAACACGTTGCTCTCCGACTCCTCGCCGGTGCGCACCTCCACCTTCTCCAGAATGCACTTCTTGGCCGTGGCTTTGGTGTAGGCTGCCGCCGACTCCTCCAGAGACTCCGCCACACTGTTGGCTGCTACTGCTGCTGCCGCTGCTGCCGACGCCGACGCTGTTGAGGCTGGGACAGGAAAATGAACAGCAGACACCACATTTGTTACACACACACGCTATTGCACCAAAACCTAGCAAACCAACTCCACAAAATAGCTTACAAATTAGCTATAGGACCACACTATGGGGATCATAAAAGCAATGTAGTTTTGTAACCCCCCCCCCCCCCCCACCCAGTGAGGTAACCATGCATGAAAGAATTCATTCCAGTATGACTACATTCATTTGAATAGTGTAACCAGGTGTTCAGTCACGCAGTTGGCCACTGTTGTTGTGATGACAAACACAGTGACAGTGCAGATTCGATACACTCACCATGGCAACAAAACCTATTGATATTCTATTGCAGTCTAATATGGCACAAGATCTCCAACTCTACGGCACCAAATCATGACCACAGGCAAAGTTTCTAATCAGCTACGTGGCACTGTGAGGACGACCAGGGTTGAGTCATCAACGGACCTGCACACAGACCCATCTTTGACCGGTTATTCTACAATCACTGGAGGCAAGAGAAGCTGGCAGAGGACCAGGCGGAGTACAGCTCAGAGCAGAGCCCAAGAGGCTTTGGCTATCTGAAGGACTACTGGCAGTAGAGTATAGACATGAGAAGGGAGCAGCAGAGTGGGCTCAGTATGAACGGCTTCCTGCTCCAGTCACCATTGGTCAGTCATGAAATCTTGAGCTGAGATCTTGAGACTCGAATGTGGTTGAATTTTAGTCAATGAATGATGAGAATTTCAACTTCAAAACAGGTAGAGAAAATAAATGATCAGAAGTCTCAGGGAGCACGCAATTACTCCAACTCTACAACTTTTTTTTGAACACACACACACCTTAACAAGTGTATTCACATTCACTGTGCTTGGTGAGAGCTCTGAGTATTCTCTAGGGGGCGGTGACAAACTGTGCTGGAGAAGAGAGGACTCACCCTTCTCCGGCGTAGCCTCCTGTGAGGAGGGCTCAGACACAGGAGCCGGGCTCTCTCTCCCGCTCCCCACACCCTCGCCACCTTTAGGGGGGCTCTGCAAGTACACATACACGCAAAGTTGATGAATAATCCTTTAGAATTTCAGTTTGGCTGTGTTTAAGCAAAAAAAAAAAAAAAACACAGCATATGCCTAAAGGGAAATGCTGGTTAAAACATGAATGAGTGTGTTGCAAAAAATGTCTTCAGGGTCCCACTTCTAAAGCCTTGTGAAAACACTGACTCACCAACACTCGCTCCGACATATTCTGCCCAAAGACAAACTTGGCCTCCTTGTCTGTGTTGTTTGTGGCATTCTGAGAGCTGAAAAAAAGGCCAGAAACAATATTTGTTTTACTGGGCACTGCTACCCAGTTACAAAACATTATTCTGATTACATTTTCAAATATTTAAAAAAATACTTTAATATAGGCGTTACCTGGGGGTACCTATATACTGCAGGAAGTAATTCGTTCCACCTGGCTGGGAATCTGACGTGGCAGGGTCTTTCGTGTCATTGGCTGCACTGCTGTTCTCTTCCACCTAGTCACACAAACATTCTATATGCTAAAAATCTCCAACCTAACAAGACCTCAAGACTTCAAGTGATCACTTAAACATGTCATGCAGTCAGTAGCTGGGTGTCTATTCAACTTCTTCCTGAATTTGCATGTTTGACCAGGAAACTTTGGGAATTAGATGGTTATTACAAGTAAATATGCGGTGTCCTTATCGCCTACAAAATATATCCCTTTTTCAAAGTTCCTCTAGTCTCTGGAGTCCCCCTGCTCAATCATTTCTCATCTGTATGAATCTCGTGACCTATGGGTGACCCATTTTGATAGCAAAAAGGTGAGGAGTTTGCATCTAGGTACTATACGTTTCCGTAAACGTTGCCCTGACCAGATTACATTTTGATGAAAATTTGGTTGAAATGTGCAAGTGCTTCAAATATGTGAATGAACTGAATGGGAATTGGTTACAATCTTTGTGTTTTCAAAGACGTACTGGACACACTCACCTTGGCCCGCTCTCTGATGTTCTGGCCAAACACAAAACTGGACTCTTTGAGCGGATCCTTCTTTTCATTATTCTGGCCACTTGGTTCACTCCCATAGTCCTTGTCATCATTCTGCTGTGGAAAAACGTAGACAAAGTGCAAAAAAATAAATGAAAATAAAAGAAACACTTACTGAAGCAGTTCTACACGCCTAAAAGGACACAATTACCATACCGCAGAGAATGGCTCGTTTCAAACCAACAATGACGACTTATGGCTGCTATAACTTTTAGACAACCTTGCACGATACTTATCTGTCCAGCAATCACTGAATATAAAAAACAGTGTAAGTAACACATGTAGGCGTCACATAAGGGATAATGTATAGATTGGCGGTCATCATGGAGAAAATAAGTCCCGACAGGCGAACCGGACCCCGATGTGCCAGGAGGGTTCTTGCTTCGCCCTGAAAGGACTTCTTTTCCCAATAATGACTGCTGTTCTATACATTATTCCGCTTATTATACGGCTACTTGCCAAAGCGAAAAAATAAATTCTACATGATGTCTCCCTCTTCTTTATTTGTTACCGTTTCTTCGTTGCTAAGAAACGAATAGCTCGCAACACATGCTGAACTTCAAACATGCATTCTTTACAATACAGCTGATCAACCGTCTGCTTTCACGTTTGAACAAAGTTCCATTGCAAGAAGTGACCAGACTACTTGTGGAGTAATATGAAAGACGTGAATAAGAAGCACAAAACCCACAACGGCCTGTTATACTTAGCAATGGTTTGTTATACAAAATTATCAGACCTCCAAACGTTGGGAAGGCCCATTTAAGTGAATAGAGCATTCTACAGCATCATGAAGAAAGCAGTGTATTAAAGTAACATGCATGACACTACTCCTGGTCCCTCACCTGTGGTTTGTCCGATTTTTCTATGTTGTTCTGGATGACAGTCGGAGACTCTGTTGCTCCGTCCGAGAGTGTCCCCACCCCATTCGTCCCACAACTTGATTCTACAGGTGAGAGGGCAGGCCAAGAGGTTAACAAAACAAGCCTTCTGACCAGCACATGCACAGCACACATCAACACTGTGGTGAGTAGCCAAGTTGTGTAGCAGAACACCAGTCAGTTATTCGTGAGGAATACATGTGCCAAACTATGTGCCGGAATAACTCTTCTTCCTGGACTCAACCTTGAGGTTATATATTGGTGTGTGTGTGTGTGTGTGTGTGTGTGCGTGTGTAACTGCAGCAGTTTTTAGATACAGCGGGTGAGCATGCGTGTTTGTCTTCATGAGTTAAAACATGCCTATGTGTAAGTCAAGCAGACTCAGAATACCAAAATGGAATCATGCATGTGCATGCATTAACCTGCATGTGTCTGACAGATTCAACGGACTCTGTAGGTCTTGGTATGCAGTGTGTGCATGTGGGAGTGACTTAGTATGTGCGTGTGTATAGTCACTCACTGGACTCAGTGTAGATCTTGGTTGGCTGTGTGTGTGTGTTAATATGTGTGAGCGAGAGACTCACTTGGCTCTGTGTATGTCTTGGTGGGCAGTGTGTGTGTATGCATGTGTGTGTGTTAATATATGTCACTCACTGGACTCTGTGTAGGTCTTGGTGGGTGTGTGTGTGTGTGTGTGTGTGTGTGTGTCACTCACTGGACTCTGTGTAGGTCTTGGTGGGTGGGTGTGTATGTGTGTGCAGTGTTTCCCATACATTGACTAATCTGTGGCGGGGCGCCACAAAATAAAAATCGGCCGCCACAGATTAATATTCTATGTTTAATTTAATTTAAATTAAATATAAGGTCAAATCCTTACATTGCCATTGAGCTGCGCTTTTTACGCACGCAGCCTTTCCTTGCCCCGCCCCACTCTCTCTCGTAGCCCGCTGCCACTCCTCTGCATGTGCATTTAACAAAATTTGATTGTTGAAGGATTGTTGTTGCCACATAGAAGCATTGCATAGAAGACGTCTGGCTAAATTGCTATTAAATCCACTTAGCATCATGACCATGCTGCGCAAATTTGTTCAAAACTGCTGCATTGAAGTGAACTCTGCTAAGGCCTTATCACAACATAGTAGGCTACATTGAAGGGACTAAACTAAGTGAAGTTATGAAATCAAGCAGTTATGAAATCAAGCAGTATCTCAAAGCTAACGTTAGAATACTGTTTGGATGTCGAATTTAGCATGCTTAGCCTACTTACAGCTGCGTTCGTTGACAGCTTTCGTTGAAGGGCTCATTTTATTGACTCTGACACTGAATGTTTGCAAAATCCCGATGTAAATGGAAAAGTGTTTTCCAAAATTCAAAAGTGCTTGTCCCAAGGAGAAGTACGAACCTTTATTTTAACTATGTAGAAAACGTTATGAATTGCATCCACACATCAGCAGCCTTTCAACCGTGTTACAATAGCAAGGGTTCCCTCAAACGTCTTAAAGTGACAGGCACTCAATTAGACCTATACACTACCAAGACGATCTTAATACCCCCCGCCCCCTTGTCCAAGTCAGCTACCAAATTGAATCCAATTCTGTGGGAAACACTGGTGTGTGTGTGTGAGACACTCACTGGACTCCGTGTAGGTCTTGGTGTGTGTGTGTGTGTGTGTGTGTGACACTCACTGGACTCTGTGTAGGTCTTGGTGTGTGTGTGTGTGTGTGTGACACTCACTGGACTCTGTGTAGGTCTTGGTGTGTGTGTGTGTGTGTGACACTCACTGGACTCTGTGTAGGTCTTGGTGTGTGTGTGTGTGTGTGTGTGACACTCACTGGACTCTGTGTAGGTCTTGGTGGGTGGGTGTGTGTGTGTGGTTGCGTGTGTGTGTGTGTGTAGAGTGTGGCTACCCGACGGGACCCGACGGGTCGGGTCCGGACAAATATTTAGAAATTGTAGTCGGGTTCGGTTCGGGTTCGGACACGGACACATGGGGGCGATATGCATTAGAAGCTTTACATTTAAATTCCTTATTATGTTGGGTAACCAACAGGTCTGCTTTACATGATGCAAACGTTTGTTTTTTGAGAATAAAGTAAAATGTAAAAAAGACCTAATAGCTTTGTTCCTGTGTGCAAGATTTGTTTATCGTGACAACGCATTTCAGGCATGCCGCCTGAAATGCACACGTGTGGTCACGTCTCACGACTACATAATTTGCGTTGCATACTGTGGTAAAGACATAGGCTACCGGTAGGCTATAAGGTCGTCTCGTTCAACTGGATGATGATTTACTCGAGTTGCCCCAATTAACGTCGATGCTGCATATGGATCAGTGAGAGGCACTGTAGTTTCAACGACTGTTGCAGTTCATTTTTAAGACTTTTCGTCAATGGTAAGACAAGAATTCTATTTAGGCTATGCTTGCTTGGGCCTCTTGTGTTAATGTGCGCTGTGTGTGACCTGCGTGCGTGCACGCTCATCTGATTCTGTAGACAATTTGTTGTGTGTTCCGTTTAATGGGCTAAAAAGACAGGCTATCCACAAACGTGAACGTTTAATCACTAGCATGGGAATAACTGAGGCATCATCTGCGTCGGGCTCGGGTCGGGTTCGGACATAAAAATGAAAATGCCTGTCGGGTTCGGGTCGGGACGCAACTCTGTTGGACGCGGGCCGAGTTCAGACAGAAATTTGCGGCCCGATCCGCACTCTAGTGTGAGACACTCACTGGACTCTGTGTAGGTCTTGGTGTGTGTGTGTGTGTGACACTCACTGGACTCTGTGTAGGTCTTGGTGGGCGGCGCCTGCAGGACAGCGGGCCGAAGGACGCTGCGCTGCTGCTCCTTGGGCTTCTGGCTGGGCACGCCTGGAAAAGAACCTGCTAATGGATTGGATCTGAAGCTGAACGCCCCACAGAGCTGACCTCAACGCTCAACCCTGCCGCAACTCTTACCCACCTCAATACGCAAACACACTCACAACAATCAAGCCACTCGCCTCCCCAAACACACACACAAAATTTTAGTCCCTAACCCTTCCACGGGCCCTCAACCTTACCCACCAATGGTTTCATCCACACCATTCACACTCGCTTTCTCCCCCTCTTCAACTCTCTCTCACACACATCCAATACAACCTGCTTCTCCACACCCCAAAAACACAACCAAATGCCCAAATGATCTAACAGCACAGCAAAACAACATAAGCCTTAACTCCTTCGCCTGAAACCACATCCCTCTTAAAGGGTTCTCATGCCTATAAGGTCAGAAAGCTTGCATAGCCTCCCGATACACACAACCCCACCTGCATTAGCCTGGCCCAGGGATAAGCACTCTTACCTGCGCTGGGCGCCTGCCCGTGGATAAGCGTCGGAGGCTTCAGGCGAAATCCCACAGGCTTCTCCTCTGTGGACAGACGAGAGAACTCACGTTAGCTAAGAACTGGACTGGAATTGAACAGTAAAAAACACACAGTACTGCACAATGGCAACAGCAAGCAACATGAACATAGAACTTTGGCCAGACACCAGAGTCATGCATCAGACAGACATCAGTTGGGTGCGTGAAGGCAAAGCTTCTGTGGAGAACATGGCTGGCTGTGTAACCACTGAATGTGCACCAGTACATCACCCCTGCGCCTCGTCTCTCTGCTGCTTACAAGTGTTGGTAGAGCAGAAGCAAGCTCACAGGGAACAAACTGAGAATGTGTCCTGTCGGTGTGGCGGGCTGTCTACTGGCTACAAACACAACATCAACACCAAGCCAACGGTGAGGAGGCCGAGTGAACCACGCCAGACCACTTAACCGCAGATGGCAGGATTAGGTAAAAAAAAAAAAAAGATGTACAAACAAAGTATAAAACACCGCAAATTATATGCTATATATATATATATATATATATATATATATATATATATATATATATATATATTTCCTGTCTGGCTGTGGTTGGATCGAAGAGGAATGTCTGCAAGTTAGGTGTGCGTGTGGCCCGATCTTGCAATGCAAGTGCGTTTTCTGGCATATTTCAATACCACTGCTTCTTCTGTATTCTGTAGGGAGGCACTCTGACATAATTGTTGCAGCCCTACTTGCAGCTACATAGAGATTTATTTTTCTCATCACTGATTCAAGTGTTCAGGACAAACTTCATAAGTGAAACAGCCTCCTTTCCCATTGGAGCACTAATGAGACAAGATCGTGAATATAGAAAGTCTGCCTGAGGCAAAATTATTCACGTGGAAGAACAACAAATGTTCCAGGACGGCAATGATGTACTACTGCTGTTAAGACTCACGCTAATCATGTCTTAGCCTAAACATCAACTCAAACAGCACTGAATGCCGTCATATCTGCCCTCAACATAGGCACACCACACAAGCACACGGTGTGGGTTCCTCTTAACAGTCACTTTCCTTCTTTACGCTAATCTATTTTGACCGGATTAACAGGGCCAGTGGACCTGGAAACTAATTTAGTCTCAACACAGGCCTAATATTCATAGCACTTTCATAACACTTTCAGTGGTGTGAATGCCCTAATCTACATATTTTACACTTGTCAGGGCACAAGCTAACAACAAAAACAAAACAAGGGTGATGGGAAGTAGGGATACAGGATCCGTCTAAACACACTGCATTAATAGTCTAACAGAGAACTCTACGATTGCTGACCAACTTAAAGTATCTACCAGGATTGCTTCCATTCTGATACATCGCACCTCCCACCCACAGATGCCTCACCATGGCTGGTGATTCCTTAACCCCAACCCCCAAAGGCCCTTCACAGTGACAGCCCAGTGAAGCAGGAACATCCCTGCTGACCACTTCCAAGAGCCCACCTCAGGCCTGAAAACCTACTTCTGCACATTCCTTTCAGCTTGGACCGCTTTGCTCCACGCTAGCCTATTTTCTGCCTCCTCTCTGGCTGACTGCAGAGCTCTGAACAGCCCTTGTGCACTCCACTCTGCACCGCCTGCCAGTCTGGTTGCCACTTCCCTTTGTCTCGGAAGGTGCCGGAAATAGACATGCACATGAGACACTCTGGGCATCTTCAAATCTTTTTTCTTTCTAGCCTTTCTCGCTCCTGTTCTCTCCATCTCTCAACACTAACTGAGGCAGTCACCATGGTTACTCCAGAGCACGCCTGACACAGTATAAATATGGTCCCTTACAGTGGATAAAAACAAGCTTGACTGCAGCGAGCAGACATTGGTTAGCCGTGCACCAAATGTCCAAGCCCCTTCGCCAACCGACACTGACACACATAGACACAAGGCTCCAAAAAAATCCTCACCATCTCCATATGCATGCTAGGCAGTTTATAATGTACCCACAGGGAAAGTGACAAGCTTCCAACACACTACCCAAGTGATTAATTTATGCAGCACAAGGAGTCTTGAGAGTGTTTCTCTGTTCAATACACTCTCTGTGTGTGTGTGTGTGTGTGTGTGGTTTTTAAGTAAGTAATAACACTTCACCTGGCTCTGAGTCAGAGTTCCCAGTAGGAGACTGGCAGAAACTTGAGGGCATGAACACATTATTCTTTGAAACTGCAGAGAGAAGAGGAGAAGAAAGGAGAGAACAGAGAAAAGGAAGTGCAGAAGAGGTATAGAAGGAGAGAGCACAGAAGAGGGGTAGAAAGGAGAGAATGGGAGAGAGAAATGGGTTAGGCAGGTCAATGCCTTCAACTGACAAATAGGGGAGATGGGCAAAAACAATGTTACCAGACTTACTGAACCTCAAACACACACACACACACACACACACACACAGATCAAAATACAGATTAAAGTCTGAAGGCCATAGGAGTAAAAATAACCGCTCTTCCAATGCAGGTCAAAGCTTATAATCGTTTCCCTGTGATTTAGTCCACAGACATATTAATCACCATTTCAAATCATCTCTTAAAAGAGAGGGAAAGAAATCATAAATCATAACGCGTGAATCAGCCAACAACTACCAATTAATTGTAGAAATGTAGTCAGAACACTGCAGCAGCAGACTGTTTACACTGGCTAGTCAACAAGCAAACAAGACATGGAGCTCACAGGCTTTACAGTCATAAGATCTAATTTAATTGGGATGCTGACATATTACACAACATATGAATGATCCAGCCAACAATATACTGTTTCAGCAGTTCAACAACGTGCCTCAGACAAATCCAATCACAGTGAAAATGGGAACATTTTATTTGTGATTTCCTGTGCATTGATTACACTGTAGGGTAAAGAGCTAATTTAATGGGTGCTAAACGATGGTGCAGTAGCACAACACTTAGCCTTGAGTAACATGGTAACAGGCTTCTCTTTTTCAGACCAGAGGCTGCGCTTACAACACTGGCCTACCAAGATTTGTATCCTTTTCTGAGGCTTCCTCATGGAGTGCATTGCATGCTTGCTTGACCTCTGAAACCTGCTGTAGTGTCCATGCTCACCTGAGTTAGACGGAGGAAACTGTGTTAAAGATGATGTTCTCTCTCTCTTCACTGGAGGACAGTATTCACTCTCCTCCCGTTCTGAATCTGAAACAGAACATGTTTTAGCATCTATGAAAAATTAAAAAAAAAAATAGTTTATACTCAAATTACTCTGGGTTACAAAATAGATGGCATGCAAAATGTCACCAACATATTAAATGGGGGATACTGAAAGAGATATTTAGATGTCCATTTAGATCTCTCTCTAAATGGGCCATGAATGAACACCTCAATGTATACGTTAAAAATATATACATGCACTCACCCTCTCCATCTTCAGCACTTGACCCATCGGCCGATCGCTGAAAGAAAAAAAGACACGAGGATCCATTGGGTCAGAGAAACTAGAGCTTAAACTGGCAATTTCACTCTACACACTCTGCTCAAGTAAGCCCTTAGTGAGCGGAGGACTGTGCATCAGACTCACCTTCTGTGCTTTATCTTTCTGAAAGACAAAGACTGGAGGGGCTATGGCAGGCTTCTCTGTTTGGGAGAAACAAACACAGTGTGACTGAGATAATAAACAAATACTGAGGTAACAATGAACACAAACACATGCATGTAGCCCCAGGCATAATATTGTTTAATGCAAAACCTCTCACGCATGTTTAACACTCTCCTCTCCCTCAACAAAGCTCATAATCACAAGGTGCATCACACCAATGTCCTCACATAACAAGACCAGAGGTGTCAACAAATGAGGTCTTGCTCAAAACAGAGTATTCTGCAACTTGAAAAAAGGGAAATATTACTTCTGCAGACACTGCTTATTGATTTGTATGTTGAGTAAAAATGAATTAGGCTAGAGTATTACTGGACTGAGACGGCAGTCTATTTATGCTTAGCTATTAAACTGCACCTCATGCATGACTGAATGGACGCATGCATGCATGCATGCATATAATGTACAAAGCTTCACACACACTATAATGCACTCACAAAATGCTAATGAAATTGGGACTAAAACTAACACCTAAATGTAAAGCATGAGTGGGCAATCCTGTTTAAAAATGTGTCTTTGTTTTCTCACATACAAGTGTCCATATGACATGTTTTGTGTCCAAAATGTGTTACTTTTCTTTACTGCTGCACAGCAGCCAAAAGGCTGCTCCTGCACTGGAAAAGTAGCCACTACCTTTGGAAACTACACTGCATAAAAGCATGTATAAAACATTTAAAGCAAGGCTGTATACATGAACAATACAAGATATCAGACAAAATGGGACACATTCCTGGCTGAGATACAAATACGAATCCAAAATCAATCCAGTTTTTATGATGGCCATTTTCGACTTAAACCAAGACAGGATCTCCGCTGTATGCCTTTAGTTGTGGTGGAGCATCAACAGTCTTCATAACAGTGACAAACAGTAAAGGGAAAAGCAAGGCACAATGTTGCCCCTTTGTCCCCGCCCTTGACAAATAAAAAGATAAATTTATTCAGACCTACACAACAGGAGTCCCGGTATACACTTGTATTACAAGTATTACTTGATTTGGGCTGGGAAAAATGATTCACGAGAGTGGACGTGAAACACTAAATGCAATGGGCTGCATCACTGGCTATGATGTGACCATAGGCTATTCGATATTAAACTGTTTTTTTTTTTTTTTTTAATCCAATTTAAAAACGTTGTTATCTAAACGTAGAACTGTCTCCTTCAAGGATGAAACGTTGAAACGGGATGAAACGCAGCCGCGTATAAAAGGATGCATTACAGTCGATTGGGTGGGCGTATCCGACCTGGCTATCAGAAAGCTGGAGCTTAAGAGCCAACTAGCAGCAAACGTTTACGCAAATTTGCCTGAACGACTTGAACTGCTACGTCAAGCCAAACACGTGAATTTAATTACACAATACAAAAACTCGAATATTCAAAAAGAACAGTGAATTAAACATGAGAAAAGACGTCTATTACAATTCATATTGCCAAATCATACATCATTATTAGGTCCAGCTCTATAACATGCTAACTAAGTATTCTAGCAGGCTAAGTTGAGACAGCCAAGTTGTGTCTGTCAAACATGTTGCTGGAGGACAGTAAGGAAACTAGTTTGTGAGTGGCTGACAAATAACGTTACCCTTGGACAGTGTTCAGGTGTAAATTTGGCTTCAGGCAAGCCAGCTGCTAACGTAACATCGGTTCAAAAAAAAAAAGAATGACAACCTGAGCCCATCGTTCACATCACATATAACACAGGGATAGCTCACAAAATAACTGAACTATTAGGCCTGACTACTATATACGGACCCCCAACCGATGCAATCAAGTTATCTGAGCTAAAGTTAGCACAGATTAACGTTACAACAAATATTTGGAATGTTGACCCACAGCTAGTACATCCATGACTAGCTAACGTGGTGGCATGTGGTACGCAATTATTGCCTCCATCAATGTTGTATGCGCCAGGCATACGTCAAATACAAAGCTACTCACTAACCTAACTTTATTTAACAGTTAATCGCAAATGGCTTATTAACATTAACCTTAACATTAGTCCTAGCCAGTAAACCACGTTCACTTAAAAAAAAATTGCAGAACGCATTGGACGTTGAAAGGGGGCTAATTGCTAGGGGCACCCCACCGAAAAAAACTTTACAAATCCAAAGTGATAAGTTACTGGCATTAGCTATAGGCGTGATTATACTGTAATACATTCCACTATTTGAATGGTAAAGGCTTATAATTGTTGCCTTACCATTACGTTATTTGGCTACCTGGTTAGCTTGCTAAGAAACGTCCAAGATTCTAGGATTCACATAGGATGTCTAACGTTACACTGTCGTTTCCATTGTACGTAACGTTTATATTATTTTGCGAGCTGGGTAGATGACCAAAACCCTCGTGCATGCAGCGAGTTGTCTCTTGATGACCGAGTTTTCCTTGCAACCGGTACTTATGTCAGCTAGCAGGGTGATCATAAACTGAACAGCTTCTCTAGTCCCCGCCTAAAATCAAAGACGCGAAAGGCCGGGAACACAGCTAAGTAAAGCTACGCTAGCAAGTATAGCTAGTTGATCAGCCTAATTGCCCATTTCCATGAACTGTGAGCTAGCAGTGCTAATGTTGTCTGTAAGGTACCAAGTTAGTCGATGGCAATATAGCATCAGCTAATAAGCTAATGCTAGCTAAACGGCGTTTTCATACTAGCTATCTCATCTGTCATGTTAATCCCTACTACAAATCGGTACTTGAATGTCTGGTCATACCTGCTACATTTGCATACCTTTTAAATTGAAAGCTTTACCAACACCGCCTTTAAAAACATTTCTTTGTTTTGTTATATCAACACTCAATCTCAATGCCTACCTTCGTTTGCCAAGTCCGCCATTTTACTTCGCCGCGCACACCCACAAAGCAATGCGCCAGACGAGTATTCAAAGCCTCTTTGGTCCGAAACAGTTATTGGGCTTCAAGGTAACAGTAAACTACCGTATAGCTCCACAGTCAATATTATTCCGGAAATTATTGTAAAATACCAGAATAATAAGTGGATAAATAAACAGATATCTGTTTTGTGAAAAAAAAAGTTATTATGTTTCTCCTTAGTTATGAATAGTCTGAATGACAAGTAGCCTAAAAAAAAGGTCTTCCCAAACATCAAAATTTTTGAGTAGGCCTTGATGGTGTTTTATTGTGTTTTCCATACATTTTAGGGTTTAAAATCAAGTAGGGCGTGAATTAAGTTAGTTCGAGTTAGACTTCACTACCACTAGGTGGAGTTAGTGGTCATCAACAAGGGGCCGGGGCCCACTACAATGAAGGGCTTCGGGATGATATGAAATTATTTTAGTTATTTTTTCACTATCTGGGCATGTATGGTCAATGGGAAATTGAAATGAAACTCTTCACCAGGGAGGTCAAGCTCCTGCTGAGGGACTGAAACACAACCTTTAGGTCAGGAAATGCTGAACTTTACAGTTCTGACACACAGGTCCAACCAG
The DNA here is from genome assembly GCF_018492685.1 of Alosa sapidissima. NCBI lineage: Eukaryota > Metazoa > Chordata > Actinopteri > Clupeiformes > Clupeidae > Alosa > Alosa sapidissima. The sequence goes on along the minus strand of NC_055957.1, from coordinate 43,698,848 downwards.
CAGACAGCTATTAAAGCCGCAAAGGCAGCCTGCCGGCTTAAGATTGAGGACCATTTCAGTGATGGTGACCCCCGGTGTGCATGGAAAGGCCTCAATCACCTCACAAGCTGCAAAGACAGTAGACATCTCTTGCAGCAATGACTCACTAGCGGAGGAACTGAATCACTTCTTTTGCCTGTTTTGAGGTAGATGCAGTGGAAGAGACAGAGACCGGGATAGCAGCAGTGGCAACTGTTGACAGCCTGGCACTTCCTGTGAGCACAGATGATGTCAGAGGAAGTGCTCCACACTGTCAACCCCAGAAAAGCTGCGGGTCCAGACAGATTTCCAGGGTGGGCACTCAGACTTTGCGGATCTGGCGAAGGTGTTCAGCAACATCAAATGCCTCAAGTCTGCCACCATCGTGTCTTCGCAATCAGCAGACTTCATTTAGACCTGTGACTCACCCACACTGTGGTGAAGTGTTTTCGAAAGTCTGGTCCTGTTGCAGCACAATCTTCACTTCCACCCAACAGGTCAACAGAAGAAGCCATCAACACCGCCCTTCACACAGCACTGACTCACCTGAAAACATCAGGGTACGAGGATGCTGTTCATGAACACCTGCTCTGCCTTTAACACCATCAGGGTACGAGGATGCTGTTCATGAACACCCGCTCTGCCTTTAACACCATCAGGGTACGAGGATGCTGTTCATGAACACCCGCTCTGCCTTTAACACCATCATCTATCCCCAGCATACTGGTGGTGACCTGGGTGTCAGCACACATGATTCTTCAACTAGGGTACTTTTTCTGTCCCTAACAGAAATAAAAAAAAAACCTAAAATACATTTCCACTATTTTGTTTTTTTCCACACTTAATACACATTTAGGGGAACCTATGTATATCAAAATTATTGTTCAATTATGTTGTTTTTTATAAAATAAGAGGCTTGTTATATGTGTTTTTTTACTATTTTGCCTCCGTCCCCAGGCCAGACTTTTCTTTGACCTTATCTCACTTTAAATGTATTGATATAATGTTAAATTCAAGCATAAGTTATGGATTAATATCCATTTCAATCAAATATAATATTTTCTTTAGTATTTATTTTCAATTTGACATATTTTTAAGATGTTGAACGCTTGTCCCCTGGGTTCACTGTCTTTTCCACAACTCTGTAGGCCTACAAAATACAATGCCAGGCTCAGTCTGGTAGGTTTGTATACTCAGTAACCATAGCAACAGACACTCCAGAGGGAACCACATGGCTGAATGTAAGAGGTATCCCAATAGGGGGTAATAAAAAGGAGATACAGGGTGTGTTCGAAACGGGTAAAGTTGCATTTAATCCAAAGTCATGTCTAGTGAGACAGCTCTCTATGTAGGGAGGGAGGCAGTAGGCAGCTGTCTCCCGTTTGGAACACACCCACAGTATATCAAGGTAAATATGAGCTATACTTAGAGTATGTTTATTGTATGTCACTTCTGAACCGCTTGTAATTCATATCGACGACAAAATAACTGGATTTTTTAAAAATGTAATTAGTTGTAATTTGTGATTATTTATTGTTAACTCTAAAACTAACACTATCAGGCTAATCAGGCTTGAGATTTTGGAGGGAAAGGGGGAAAATGTCTTTTCAACAACCGTCTTTTCCACAACTATCTCCATGGTTGTGGTAAAGACAGACGGTTGTGGAAAAGACATTTCGCATTTGAAATTTGACATTATCAGGGCTAAAAAGCAAAGTAGTTTGCCTATAGTGCTAAAACATGTAGTGTAGAAACATGATTTGCATATTATGACCTAGGGAATGTTATTAATTAAAGTATTTTATTGGTTACAACTAAGTCTGACATAGTCTCTCTGCTGTTCCTTTAAGATGGCACCCCAAACATCAGCAGAGAAGGCCAGACTATACAGGGAAAGACTCAAATCTGATCCAGTAAAATATGCTGAGTTCCAAAGGAAATACAGAGAAAGATATGCAAAGAAAAAACAACAAGGATTAGTTAAGACTGTTACAGACATGTCAGTGAGAGACCAAAGAATGATGAGAAGACAGTGGTGAACTAAGCAACGCAACAGACGTAACAGACTTAAAATGGTCTCAGCAGCAGAGAGGTTCCTGGAAGGGGAAACACCACCACAATCCCCAGATAATGAGGAGTTTGAGGAACCACATCAGCCAGAGAGAGGGGCAATGAGAACTCCTCAGAGAGAAAGAGGGAGAAGAAAGGTGGTAGGGGCAAGGGCAAAGGTCTACAGAGACCTTAATGAAATTAAAGAAAGGCTAGACCATGCCCTTAGGAAAGTGGAAAAGTACAAGAAGAGGTGTAGTCGTCTGAGAAAGAAAATGGATGAGGCTGAATCCCCTAAAAGTAAAACAAATAAGCAAATGAAGCAAACAACAACAGAGTTGAGGAGAATGCTACTCTTCCACAACACAGTTCTTTCGGAAATAAAGAAAAAATATATGAATATCAGCAATAGCAAAGCAAGACAAGTCATTTCAAAAGTTGTGGCTGGAAAAATTCTAAAAAAGTACATGGCCAAACAATAGTTTGGATTCTCTGTAAAGCTAATGAGGACAAACATGGCGAGGACAAACAAACTCAAATACACCAGGAAAACACAGCAAAACAAATTGGGCGAAGATTTAAAAGAAAAAGTCATTAAGTTTATTGAATGAGACGAAAACAGTAGGTCGTCGACTGGGAAAAAAAAGACGATTACAAGGAAAAAACAAAAAGCAGAAGCGTTTCCTGAACGAGTCTATGAAAGCACTTCACCAGAAGTTTACACGTGAATATCCTGAGGCAAACCTCTCATATGCAGAGGGTTGTCAAACCTGCAATTAAAGACAGAGAGACGTGTATGTGGAAGTTACACGCCAACCTTCAGTTTATGGCCGATAAGCTGTTCTTCAGCAAAGTCATTCAGATGTCTAAACTTACAGATTTAATTAATTCACTTTGTTGTGAAAATGAGCGAAAGGAATGCATGTACAGAGAGTGCCTTTATTGTGGAGAGAAAGAACTTGAATCGTCTGCTTTTGATGAGGAAGAACAGACGTCGTGGTGGTCCTGGAAAAGTATTGTGGAAGACAGAGAGAAGAAGAAGAGAGATGGCTCCAAGGAAATCATCAAAGTGCACTTTACAGCAAAAGAAAAAGTACATGGGAACATGCAGACACTGTTCAGTTCATCCATGCGCCACGACCCAGCAGCAATCTGGGCCCATCTCAAAAAAGTGCTGAGCTATCTGAGAGAACTGAACCCGGCAGCAACCACCCTGCATGTAATAAGCGATGGCCCAACTACTCATAGATCCAAAAAGAACTTCTTCCACAAAATTCCATATGAGCTGGGATTCCAAAAGATAACGTGGAACTTTCTGGAAGCCGGTCATGGAAAGGGTCCAGCGGATGGAATTGGAGCAGCCATAAAGCGTCAGGCTGATGCACATGTCGCCCAAGGCATTGGCCTCCCAAATGGCCTGATCGTATATGAAAAACTTAGGAACCAGCCATCATCTGTCCAGCTAATGTACGTCACTGAAGAGGAAATTGAGGAAATGGATGGCTTACTGGTGACCTGATGACCATCAAAGGCACCATGAAGATACACCAGGTACTGTATCACACACACACACACACAAACAAACAAACAAACAAACAAACAAACACACACACACACACACACAACTAGATGTACCGCATAGCGGTACAAAATATGACCGCTGCTCAGTCCTGTACATCCATTCTGCGAAAATAAATCATATAAATGAAATTGTCTCCATCTTCTACTCCATCCCCCACTCTTGAAACTTTTTTGTATGCTTGTTTGGAATGTGTGTTTTGCACACAAAGTAGCCTACTGGCGCTGCAAAGGTGAATAGATTTGTAGCACTTGCCAAAAAAAATGTAGCATTGTTATAAAACCTTTAAAATATCTAAACAATCACAAGTAGGGCAGTTCGTCACAGTCCATCCATTGCAACTGGACTGATGAAAGGTACACCTATAGGCTACATTGTATTTGGGAAAAGCAGAAGGTAGCAGCATAATGTATTTATTTATTTATTATTAAACAAAACAATCCCTGTCAGTTCCATGCAGTTTTCAACAGCTATCAAGAAGAGAGGTCATGTCATGGATTTTTGTGAATGTTTCTTCTTCTACATATGCATAAGTTTAGTTATCTAGTTCATATGATATTCAGCTTTATTGTCAATGCACAAATTAAATACCAGTCTAAAACAAAATGCCGTTTTACGCAGTGGTGCAAATAACTGTCCAAAAGGGCCTTCATGACGTTCATACACATTTTAAAGGGCCAAGTTGAAGAGCTACTGTCCGTTATTGTTTGTGCAAATAATATGCTGATTTATGTTCCCTTGCATGAGGTCCATGGTTAGTCTGGCTTTCGCTAGACCAAGATAAATTGAACAAAAACACAACATAAATTGTCACTAGGCTATGCTGGCGACCCCTTTGACGAATTTATGTAGTTTCAGTCCTAGTTACTTTACTTTGAGCCATGCTCTTCCTTATTTGAATCACCTTTGAAAATAGAGGATTGAAGTAGGCCTAGCCTATATGGGTGTTTGGGAATGAACGTTGACTCAGATGCTTTTTGAGACGAGCTAAATGTCCCAGACCGGTGTTTAGGATGCATCATCAGGTTATCTTTCAGGTAGCCTATATTTTCCATTAGAAAACCATCACGTAGCGAACGTGTTGTGGCTAACTCACTTAGCTCTTGTTAGTAGCCTAGGTTATGGTTATAAGCAAATGAGATGACAGTCGAAAGATGCAATTAGTGCTGTTATCAATTTTCTTGGTAGCCTCTAGGGGGCGCTGCAAAATATTTAAACTGCTACAACTTTTGACTAGTTTAACCAAATATATGAATCCATACATACATATGAGGTATGTATGGATTCAGAATTAAAAGGAAAAACTGGTGAGCTAAGCATTTGGTTACCAGATTAAAAACACACTTTATAATAAACATACTTTTAGCCCATGGACAGCAAAATTGTGTTTTTTTTTTAGATAAAGGGTGGAAATGCCCTCAAAGTTGCAATGAAACATAATTTTGAAAGTTATTGTAAATAAAGCCTGGGTAATCACTCAACTCGATTTAAGATCGTTGTTCAGAATATCCCTGAAGCACAAAGATACCTAGGATACCCATACACAAATATGGCTGCATAAAGCCGATGTGATATTCACCTAACTTGCAACTTTGAGTTTATGAATTTAGGATCATGAGTACCAACTTTTTTCAATCAAGCCATCATTTTATTCACAAAAAAAATCACGAAAGAACTTTATATCTGGAAGAAAGTAAATCAATAATAATGTGCGTGGAATTTTGAGGAACCCATTGCGTAATACAGGCTTGTGAAAAAGGCTAGAGGGCTATTTTTGAGTACATAAATCAATGACCAATGACACAGTTTCTGAATAAAGACGGTTTTAGGTAGTCATGAAGTAGTCGTGATAGCCTAAAGTAGGCAACAGACCCATTACACAGCTCAGTCATCATCATGGGCATTGCCTAGCTCTCTATATCAGGGCCGTGCAGAGACCTTTGGAGGGCCAGGGGCTCAAATTGAAAAAGGGGCACATGAAACAAGATTTATAAACATATGTCAGCATAATTTACAGTTCAATCCGTTAAATTATAGCGACCCATATTGAAACAAAATGCAACATATCTTACAACAAACTACATCATACTATAGTATATAGATAATTTACCCCACCAGGTGAAATCTTTATCTATTTGTTTGTATGTGTGGTGTGTGTGTGTGTGTGAGAGAGAGAGAGAGAGAGAGAAATCCACTGCCTTTTGTGGCTTTCTTTCTGCATTTGTCTACTGTCTTTAAGGCATCTTGCACTGCATAATTCAATATCATGATTTATAAAACAAAACACAATTTAACTTTGTAAAAACCAACCTGAATTGACATGAATCTAGCTTTTAGTCAGTTTTATAGCTGTAGTTCAGCTGTTGTTCAGCTTTGAATCAGAAAATATAGTTTAAAATTATTGCAATAATTATAGCAATTATATACAGTACCTTCCAGAATTATTGGCACCTCGGTTAAAGTTGACTTAAAACTTGTATAAAAAAAAACTGTCAGACACCAAACAGGACGAGGACCACAAAAGCGTCACGTTCAAAAGTTTATTTAAGGGTTGGGGGTTAAGGGGGTTTCAGGGGTTCCGGGGGGGGGGGTACAGGAGTTCCAAGAGTCTGCGTGTGTGTGTTCCCCCAGTAGCCGAACAGCGATGGCAGGAGCTGGATGATCCGGGAAGTCCTGGGGGAAACACACACACAACAGCAATTGAAACGAAGCAGCAGTACAGTCAAGGACTAGGCGGTATACGTAGAAGAGGGACGGAAGGCAGGTCAAGATTACCGGGGCTGGAGAACACAGAAGTAGTCGAGCGGGTCTAGGATCACAGGCAAAGAGTCAGAGGCGTTTTCCTAAAACAGGCAGGTAACTGGTGCTGGTTGCAGACGATCTGACAAGTGTTGACTGAAAAGCAAGGCTTTATATAGAGGGCATGATGAGTGGTGAATGCAGTGCAGCTGGTAGGTAACGAGGGTGAGGCAGAGCAGAGCAGGAACAGGTGGAGGTCATCAGACTTCAAACAGCGTGTGTTACCAGGCAGATAGAGAGCTCATGACAGAACCCCCCCCCTAAGGGACGGCCCCAGAAGTCCCCAAGAGTGACACCACGTCGGGAGGGCGGAGGGGAGCCGGTGGAGGGCTAGAATTCCTCCGAGTGGTCCGAGTGAACATCCTCATCCTCGGAGGGAGCTGGAGGGTCGTGGACAGAAGACGGGACAGGTACCGAGACAGGGTCAGGCACAGGACAGGAAGCCGGGCGGGCAGGACGGTTAGGGACCCCTCTGGGGCGGCCCCTACGGATTGCAGGTTGATCAGGATGCAGACGGTAGAAGTCGGCGATGAGTGTCCGGTCCACAATCCGACTGGCTGGCACCCAGGTTCTCTCCTCAGGTCCATAGCCCTCCCAGTCGACGAGATACTGGAGGCCCCTACCTCGCCGTCTGGACCGAAGCAGGCGTCGAACGGTGTACACCAGCCCACCGTCAACGAGGCGAGGAGGAGGAGGAGGAAGCGGCACGGGGACCAGCGGGCTTTCATGCGTCGGCTTGACTTTCGAAACATGGAAAGTAGGGTGCACCCTCATGGAGGTTGGCAACTGGAGCCGGACTGCGGTTGGGCTGATGACCCTCTGGATAGGGAACGGGCCGAGGAATCGAGGTGCCAGTTTACGCGATTCCACCCGCAGTGGGAGATCCTTGGCTGACAGCCACACCTTCTGGCCAACACGGTAGGCGGGTGTCGGCGATCTTCGGCGGTTAGCCCCAGTGGCATAGCTGACAGCTGACTTGAGTAGCGTGGCACGAGCTTGTGACCAGGTACGACGGCAACGGCGGACATAGGCGAGGGCAGACGGGCAGGACACATCTCCTTCCTGGCTGGGGAACAGGGGGGGCTGGTAGCCATACACACACTGGAAAGGTGACATACCAGTGGCAGAGCAGGTGAGGGAGTTGTGAGCATACTCTATCCACATCAGTTGTTGTGCCCAAGCCTGGGGTTTGCGAGAAACCATGCACCGCAGCGCCTTCTCCAGCTCCTGGTTTGCCCGCTCGGATTGACCATTGGACTGGGGGTGGAACCCAGAGGTGAGACTCACTGTGGCCCCTAGAAGACGGCAGAACTCCTTCCAGAATGTAGAGGTGAATTGCGGGCCTCGGTCAGAGACAACATCCCTGGGCAGCCCGTGTAGACGGAAGACATGATCAAGAACAACCTGGGCAGTCTCTCTGGCAGATGGCAGTTTAGGGAGGGGAATGAAGTGTGCCATCTTGCTGAACCGGTCAACCACAGTGAGAATGACCGTCATCCCACCTGATGGTGGGAGGCCAGTTACAAAGTCCAAGGAGACGTGGGACCAGGGTCGTGTGGGCACAGGCAAGGGCTGGAGTAAACCAGCGGGGGGCCGAGTGGAGGACTTGTTCTGATTGCAGGTGGGGCAGGCACGGACGAATTCTCGGACATCCCTTCTCAAAGAAGACCACCAGAAGCGCTGGGCAAGGAGATGGCAGGTGCGGGCGGAGCCCGGGTGGCAGGCAAGGCGGGAGTTGTGTCCCCACTGTATGACCCGGGACCTCAAATTCTCTGGGACGAAGAGACGACCGTCTGGGCATGCACTGGGACTGGGATGGTCACGGAGGGCCTCTTGAATTTCCTCCTCGATATCCCAGGTCAGGGCAGCTACGACGCAGGGATCGGGCAGAATTGATGCAGGTTCCTGGGAAGGGGCGTCATCCTTATGAAACTGACGGGAGAGAGCGTCCGGCTTGGTGTTCCGAGAACCTGGGCGGTATGACAGGGTGAAGTTGAATCTGGTGAAAAACAAGGCCCAGCGGGACTGTCTGGGGTTAAGACGTTTGGCATTGCGGATGTATTCGAGGTTTTTGTGATCGGTCCAGACCAGGAACGGAACTGTGGACCCCTCCAGCCAGTGACGCCACTCCTCCAGGGCAAGCTTGACAGCCAACAGCTCACGGTTTCCAACATCATAATTGCGCTCTGCAGGTGAAAGCCGGCGAGAGAAAAATGCACAGGGGTGCAACTTGTTGTCCTCCTCTGCCCGTTGAGAGAGTATGGCCCCGACTCCCACGTCTGAGGCATCCACCTCGACAACGAACTGCCGGTCTGAATCCGGCATCTGGAGGATGGGGGCAGTGGTGAACCGGGCCTTGAGGGTATGAAAGGCTGTGTTGGCCTCTGGGGTCCAGAAAAAGGGGTGTTTGATGCTGGTCAGAGCTGTGAGGGGAGCGGCGACGGAGCTGTAATTCCGGATGAATTTCCGGTAGAAATTGGCAAAACCGAGGAATTGCTGCAACTTCTTCCTATTCCCCGGAACTGGCCAGGAGGTAACTGCCGAGACCTTTGCGGGGTCCATCTGGATATTGCCTTCAGCGACGATGTATCCCAGGAATGACACAGTCTGAGCATGGAACTCGCATTTCTCCGCTTTGACATAGAGCGAGTTCTCCAGGAGCCGTCGAAGAACCAGCTGGACATGACGGGTGTGTTCGGACAGAGTTCTGGAGAAAATTAAGATGTCGTCCAGGTACACGAAAACGAATTTATTCAGCATGTCCCGCAGCACATCATTCACCAGCGCCTGGAATACCGCTGGGGCGTTGGTGAGGCCAAATGGCATTACCAGGTACTCATAATGGCCGGTGTGGGTGTTGAATGCAGTCTTCCACTCGTCACCCTCCCTTACTCGCACTAGGTGGTAAGCATTTCTAAGGTCCAGTTTGGTGAAAATAGTGGATCCCTGGAGCAACTCAAAAGCAGAGGTGAGTAAAGGCAGAGGGTACCGGTTCTTCACTGTGACATCATTCAGACCTCGATAATCAATGCAGGGGCGAAGAGAACCATCTTTCTTTCCCACGAAGAAGAACCCGGCACCAGCAGGAGAGGAAGACGGGCGGATGAGTCCAGCTGCCAGGGAGTCCCTGATGTAATCCTCCATAGTTTTTCTTTCAGGAGGGGATAGTGAGTAGAGGTGACCTTTGGGTGGAGCAGTCCCAGGGAGGAGATCAATGGCACAGTCGTACGGACGGTGTGGGGGCAGAGATGTGGCTTTGGTCTTGTTGAACACCTCTCGGAGGCCATGGTAACATTCAGGGACATTAGAAATGTCGGGGGCAGTGCTGGGGGGTACTGAGCCGGGGGGCAGCGCGGCAGCACGCAAACAGGTCAGGTGGCAGGCATTTCCCCACTCTTTCACAATTCCGGAGGCCCAATCGAGGTGAGGATTGTGGAGACGGAGCCAAGGGTAGCCCAGGATTAGGGGTTGGCCTGGAGAGCTGAGCAGGTGGAAGCGGATGGTCTCTTGGTGGTTTCCTGACACCATCATTGAGATGGGGGCTGTGACGCTGGTAACTGTGCCAATTACGTGACCGTCCAGGGCCCGGGCTGGAACAGGAGTGGACAAGCGATGGCTTTCCAAGCCCAGCTGACGAGCAAGTCCTGTGTCAATAATGTTTGCTTCTGCGCCAGAGTCCACCAGGGCTGCCAGGGTGTGGGTGGAATCAGACAGGTGAAGACAGACTTGGATGAGGGGTTTACGGCTGATGGAGGGCTGAATGTTCATTGAGCTCATCCGGATTCCTCCTACATCTGGTGAGCTCCGGCTTTTGCTGGACAGGTGGCGACTCGATGACCATCACCACCACAGTACAGGCACAAGTTGGAGGTGATGCGTCGCTGGCGCTCTGCAGGGGTTAGGGAGGCGCGGCCGATCTCCATCGGTTCAGACTGGTCCGGCTGGCTAGATGGTGTGGCAGGTGCGGACAGAAGGGCAGTTGGGACACTCCGTGTGCTGGTGGATGGACTCTGGCGCCCTCTCTCACGACGGCGGGCCTGGATCCTGCGGTCGATGCGGACAGCCAGAGCAATGGCTTCATCAAGAGTGGGGGGTTGATCATGGGAAACCAGCTCGTCCTTTATGTAGTCCGCCAGGCTGTGGAGGAAGGCATCCACCAATGCTTCCATGTTCCAGGAGCTCCGACTTGCCACAGTTCGAAAGTCAATGGAGTAATCCGCAACAGTCCTTCTGCCTTGGCGAATACTAATCAGGGTCCGAGATGCCTCGGCTGTTGTGGATTCCAAATCAAATACCTTGAGCATCTCCTCTGCGAATAGGTTGAAGGTTGCACATGCTGGGGTCTGGCGCTCGAACTCCGCCGTTCCCCAGAGTAGAGCTCGGCCCGTCAGGTGAGTGATCACGTAACCGACCCTCGCCCCTTCAGTGGCAAAAGTCCTGGGTTGCAGGGTAAACTGGACACGGCAGCTCGTCAGGAACGCCCGTACCTGGGTTGGGTCGCCGCTGAACCGCTCTGGATTGCCGATCCTGGGTTCTGGGGCTCCGGCAGCCACGGCAGCAGTGGACTGGGCAGGAGACTCGGGTGCTGGGCCGGTGAGCAGGCTGGCTGGGGCTGGGCCGGTGGGAGCAGGCAGAGGAGAAAGGTTCGTGAGAAGTTGAATGATCATTGCAAGTTGTTGCTGTTGCTGCTGGAACTGCTGACGCTGTTGGTAGCCGGCTTGAAGTAGGGAGGCAATGTCAGCAGTGTTGTGGTTTACCTCTCTCTCTGTCTCTTCCAGGCGTTGCATGGCGGTGGGTGGTTCTGGTTCGTCGGTTTCCATGCTGGTTCGACCGTGCGCTGGGTCCATGTTTGGTCAGATCGTACTGTCAGACACCAAACAGGACGAGGACCACAAAAGCGTCACGTTCAAAAGTTTATTTAAGGGTTGGGGGTTAAGTGGGTTTCAGGGGTTCCGGGGGGGGGTACAGGAGTTCCAAGAGTCTGCGTGTGTGTGTTCCCCCAGTAGCCGAACAGCGATGGCAGGAGCTGGATGATCCGGGAAGTCCTGGGGGAAACACACACACAACAGCAATTGAAACGAAGCAGCAGTACAGTCAAGGACTAGGCGGTATACGTAGAAGAGGGACGGAAGGCAGGTCAAGATTACCGGGGCTGGAGAACACAGAAGTAGTCGAGCGGGTCTAGGATCACAGGCAAAGAGTCAGAGGCGTTTTCCTAAAACAGGCAGGTAACTGGTGCTGGTTGCAGACGATCTGACAAGTGTTGACTGAAAAGCAAGGCTTTATATAGAGGGCATGATGAGTGGTGAATGCAGTGCAGCTGGTAGGTAACGAGGGTGAGGCAGAGCAGAGCAGGAACAGGTGGAGGTCATCAGACTTCAAACAGCGTGTGTTACCAGGCAGATAGAGAGCTCATGACAAAAACAATCTGTTGGTGATTTATTGTAATCTCACAATGAAAGAAATTAGGAAAAATACAACCTTGAAGGGAAGCAAATTTATTTGGAGAAAAAGGAAAATCTCATAAAGAAATAAATATTTGTAACAAAAACACAATTACTCACAATTATTGGCACCCCTGCTTGTAATAACTTCTTAAGCCTCCCTTTGCCAATAAAACCCTATAAAGTTGGGGAATACAAAGCAAGGGATTTAAGACTGTTAGTCTTTACAAAATCTCCCCAGATCGTCCAGATTCCTAGGTCCACACTCCTCTTTGACTCACACCACTGTTTTCCTATGGAGTTTAGATCAGGGGACTGAGATGGCAATGTCTGGAGCATGATTTTGTGTTCAGCAAACAATATTTGTTTTGATCTGGACATTTGCTTTGGTTCATTGACCGATGAATGATCCAATCATGACCAACTTTTAGTGTCTTGGCAGAGATTGGCAGATTTCCTTTGAAAATGTTCAGGTTTTTCTTGGTGTTCATGACACCATGCACCTTAATTAGGTTCTCAAGGCCTTTGGGAATAAAAACAGCCCCACAATAGCACAGCCCCTCCATCATAATTCTCATTAGGCATGGGGTTCTTTTCAGTATAGCCAGTACAGCTGTACACCAAACACATCTAAAGTTTCTAGCTAAAGAGCTCAATTTTCATTTTATCTGACAATAGACCACACTTCCAGACAAAGTCACTGTACCATTCAGTAACTCCTGCCGTTTACATTAGTAGTTAAATGGCTGGACAGGCTTTTACCTGCATGCCCTCTAAATAAGCTAGCAGTGAGGTCACTTTTGAAGATTTTTTGGGGACTTGGTGACCCTCAAGATGATACATCGGTTTAATACCGCTATTATCTGGCCCTATAGCCCAGAAACCCCCATTCAACCCCATCTTCAACCTTTACAAGTTATCTTCATTCACTTACATAAACATATTGTCTACTGTTTTAGTCAAAATTGTACAGAGTAAAGAGGCATCATACAGGCCCCTCTGATTGGACAGACAGTCTATCAGTCAATCCCCGTCAACAACCATTTCCATTGATTCAAAGGGCCAACATGTAAAAATAGACACCAATTTTGCAACAAACCAGTGTGAAATAAGCATGAGAAATGTACTAACTCTTTGAAAATAAAAGAATGTTCCTCAACAATGCAATATTCTAAAAATCAGATATTCTAGAATGCTTATTCTACAACATTCTAATGCAATTTTTTTCAGTATTTATAATAATAATAATAATAATATTTATTTATATAGCACTTTTCAAAACAAAGTTATAAAGTGCTGTACAATATCAACATAAATGAAAATGCAAATAAGACATAATAATATAACAATCAAATAATATATACTAATTCAATTAGAACTTAACATAAATTTGAAAAAGGAAAATAAACTTACACTGAAATAAAACTTACTGAAATAAAATTTGACACTGAAATAAAACCTAGGATACTGAAATAAAACTTGACACTGAAATAAAACTTACTGAAATAAAAATTGACACTGAAATAAAACTTAATAAACTTAACACAAAATGAAGTATATTACTTAAACAAAACTAAGGAAGGCTTGCTTGTAAAGATGAGTTTTAAGGAGGGATTTAAAAGAGCATACTGACTTGGCTGACCTGATTTCATCAGGCAGGTCATTCCAGAGCCTAGGTGCCCTGACACTAAATGCTCTCTCCCCTTTAGTTTTCAGACTGACCTTAGGAATAGTTAGGAAACCACTACCAGATGATCTTAAAGTACACACAGGTGTATAAGGTACTAGGAGATCAGTGCAGTGAGGCTAAAACAGGAGTAATGTGATTACAGTACTAAGCCGGGCAGCTGAATTCTGAACAGTTTGAAGTCTCTTTATAGATTTTTGGTTCAGACAAGAAAAAAGACTATTGCAGTAATCCAGGCATGAAGAAATAAATGCATGTATAATGGTCTCAGTGTCTTTAAAAGTTAAGATGGAACTAATCTTGGAAATATTTCTGAGGTGATAGAAACAAGACTGTATGAGTTTTGTGATGTGACGTTCAAAGCTTAAATTACTGTCAAACCAGACACCAAGATTCTTTGCAACAGGTTTTACACAGTCTAAAAATGGAAAGGAACCTAAGGATGGTATCATGTGTTTCACTATGTGCTGGGATCCAATGACGAGGACTTCTGTTTTGTCAGAATTCAACTGGAGGAAATTGTTTGACATCCAGTTTTTTATGTCACAAAGACATTCATTTAAGGAATTCAGCATACTAGGATCAGAGGAACTAATGGGCAGGTACAGCTGTGTATCATCAGCATAGAAGTGGAAGGAGACACAGTGTTTCTGGATAATGTGCCCAAGAGGAAGCATGTATAAACAAAATAAGATTGGTCCTAAAACTGACCCTTGAGGTACCCCATACTTGACAGGAGAAAATGAAGATGTGTAACTGTTTGCAGAAACACAAAACTTCCTATTTGACAAGTAAGATGAAAACCATTGTAAGGCTGTACCAGAAATTCCCACCCAATGTTCCAGTCTATGCAGCAGTATGCTGTGATCAATAGTGTCAAAGGCTGCGCTAAGATCAAGAAGTACAAGGACAGAACACATGCCATCATCAGCTGTTCTTAAAAGGTCATTTGTAACTTTCAGCAGTGCTGTCTCAGTGCTATGATACTTTCGGAAACCGGATTGTAGCTTTTCAAAAAGATTATTATTTTCCAGTGCAGAGACAAGCTGCTTGGACACTAATCTTTCAAGAATCTTTGATACAAATGGTAACTTGGAAATAGGTCTGTAGTTTTGAGGTAGAGATGGATCAAGCCCTGATTTCTTTAGCAAAGGGCTCACACTTGCAGTTTTAAAGTAATCAGGGACAATGCCATTTAAAAGTGAACTATTAAAAATAGAAAGCAAACAGGACCCAACAGATTCAATTACTTCTATAGGAACTTTGTTGGTACTACATCAAGAGGACTGGAAGATACTGTCATATGTGACACTGTCTCTAGAAGTTCAGATAGAGTAACTGTATTGAAGTGGTTTAAAGTATGCCTATCCTGTAAGAAAGAGACTTCAGAGTGCATAGTATTAGGAGTGATAGAAGTTCTAATTGACTCTACTTTCTCAGTAAAAAAGGACAAAAACTTTTCAGAATCAGCATCACTTTCCACTGGGACACAGGGAGTAGATGGCTTTACCAGCTGCTCTACTGTTTTAAATAGAAATCTAGGATTATGCTGATGATCAGAAATAAGTTCTGAAAAGTAATGTGATCTTGCATCCTTAACTAAGATGTTATAGTGTTTAAGTGATTCCTTCATAATGTCATAATGAACCTGAAGACCAGACTTCTTCCATTTACGCTCAGCTTTCCTACAATCCCTTTTACAACTACGAATGCCACTATTAATCCAGGGCTGCTTTCTTTCTGATGACTTAGTTCTAACCTTCATGGGTGCAATAACATTTAGAGACGACAAGCAGATGGAATTAAACTGGTCAACCAGATCATTGGTACAAGAGACAACAGAGGATATTTTAAGACCCAGAGTGAAAACAAGGTCCAGTGTATGACCATGGTTATGTGTTGGTCCAGACACATCTTGGCAAAATTGAAAAGATTTAACAATGTTTAGGAAATCAGTAGCATGAACATTACTGGAGTCATCAACATGAAAATTAAAATCACCACAAAGAACAACACTGTCATAATATAAGACAAGAGTGGAGAGAAATTCTTGGATTTCATTTAAAAAACAACCTGATGGTTTAGGGGGACGGTAAATTACAACAAACAAAATTGGTTCAGGACCACAAAGTTTAAAAGTGAGCACTTCAAAGGAAGAAAAGTCATCACAAGGTATTTGGTGACATTTTAAGCTCTTCCTGTACACACTCACAATGCCTCCCCCGCGACCCTAGGTTTGTTAAAAGACTCGTACTGAGGAGGACACAGTTCAACAAGCTGACTATGATCATTTGTTTGTAGCCATTTGTTTGTATTTGCTGAAAGATAATGCATAAAACAACCCTCATTTTAACATATTTCCACCAACTGGATTTTCATTGACTATGGTGTTTAAATCACCAATTGAAATATAAAAATGTGAAAATAAATTCTGTTGGAATAAGTTTTGGGTCAGACCTTACTTTGCCTGGACTACATGAAAAATGTAATTTCTTGAATTTCCCCTAGAGATCAATAAAGTATATCTATCTATCTATCTATCTATCTATCATGCATGGGATATCATAGGCCTAATGTTTGTTTGTGGCAATGCAAGGGATTAGGCCTCCGACAGTGTTTTTCAACCACTGTGCCGGGGCACACTAGTGTGCCGTGAGAGATCATCAGGTGCGCCGCAGAAAATTACCCAAATGTCACTCACTGGTCCAGAAAAGAAACTGTTGCATTAAAGAATTTAGTTAAAAATGATGTTTCATTGCAACTTTGAGGGCATTTCCACCCTTTATCTAAAAAAAAAGCACAATTTTGCTGTCCATGGGCTAAAAGTGTGTTTATTATAAAGTGTGTTTTTAATCTGGTAACCAAATGCTTAGCACACCAGTTTATCCTTTTAATTCTGAATCCATACATACCTCATATGTTAAAATTGGATAATCTAATGAAAAGTTGTAGCAGTTTATATATTTTACGGCGCCCCCCAGAGGCCATTTTCTATCTGTGTGTTTGACACTCTGACTCAAATTGTTCTATAGACCCTAAACTTCAACTTGGAAGTGAAAACCAAACTTTGACACAAATTTGAAATGACTGAGCCTTAAATAACCCCACTATAGGAAGTGTAGTGTCTTTCCAACCCACTTTACTGTAGATTAACAGATGCTGGATCCATCTGTTTGGGATGAAATATGCTTGGATCTTGACTATGAGTGATTCTTTTTTGAGACGGTTACTTTCTCAAGGTTCAACTTTTTCGATTTCAACTACGTGCTAACTACGTGTTCTGCTATTGTTCAGGCAGTGAAGGACTTGTTTTTATGACAATGTTTTTTTATGAAGCTCATGAATTGTTTTATGAAGATTGTTCTGACAAAAGGAGGATGATGTTTTTTATGATATTGTTTTGTATTAAAAATACAACTGTGAGACATATTGCATGAGTTATATTTTACTATCTTTTATATTTTTACTAGAGGTTTTATACTGAAATGTATTTTTCACCATATCCCGTCTTTTCCACAACTCCTTGTCTTTTCCACAACCACACATTTTTTAAGGTAAAATGTTTAAAAATAATAGTTTTATGGTAATGATGGTTGTGGTGTTGATATTTGTGCAGTTGAGGGTAAGGTATATTGTATTAGTTTAAAAATATCAGATTTCAAAATGGTAAAAATATGAATGAATGGTTTCAGTGACCTATTTTTAAGCGTTTTTTAGTGTTAACTTAATAATATCATAACAGTTACATTTCTGAGATATAAATAAATGTAAAATTTGGAAAGATGTGAATGTGATGTTTAAATAATTGCTGTTATACATATATTAGCCTTAACATTTTTGCTTTAAAACACATGTTTATCTCGGTGATGGAAAATTACAATTTCCTTGCTGTGCTTAGACAAAATGTCAAAAAATATATATTATTCAATTAAAATCAGCATAGCCAACTTCAGGGCAGGTATCTAGACAGAATGGGGAAACAAAGTATGGCAATAATATTTGAATACAAAATGTTTCATTTTCTGAAAATCTTTTGGTGATAAAGTACCATAGTTGAAGAATCACATTACAAACTATCCACAATCTGTCAGGATGGGGACCTATCACTCCCCTACACTGAGACTGAGCACTCACAAGGCTGTGTGTGCAGAGCCCTCTTCTCTACTCTCTCTACACCCATGACTGCACAACCCACAGCACCAATACAATCATCAATTTTGCAGATAACACCTATGTGTTTGGCTACACAATGGGGATGAGTCTGCCTCTAGGAAAGAACGCTTCAAACTGGACCTATGAAGATTGTGTCTAACTTCAAATTCCTTGGCACACACATCTCCCACACTGCACTGTAAAAAATGATCGATGCAAAAAGTTGTACAAATGAGGAAATACATGTTGGCTCAACATAATGGTTGTGTAAACAAAGAAAAATATGTTTGGCCAATGATTGCATGATTTTCATTACTTTACTACAAAATGTTCATCAAGAGAAAATGTATAATTGTGTTCACGGAACTTTTAACGTTGCACAAAAAATATTATGTTGGCCGAGCAAGAGGGACCAGCGACAATCATCCAAGCATGCGCAAATGAGTTCTACTACTCTGGAATTTCCCACCAAGAGTCACGACCGTCACAACGTTGTTTGTGGTGAGTGCTTCAAAGTTAGCTCTCTATCTTTGTGCTGTGAGGTAATCAGAAAATTTAGGTTAATAATATCTATTGTCTATCAACAAAGTTTGAAATAGCTATATTGTCAGTTACTACAGCGATAGCAGTGCTGGCAAATCACATTTGCCTCACCAAACGCCCTTTTAGCCTGGTACCCAGCTATACGTAACCTAGAAGAGGCATGATGGCTAATGCCCCATTGTTAGGTTTAAGAATACCCTAAAATACTTAAGCATAGTTTAGTATGGTTGTCCTGTTTATAGAATTATGAGTTATTGATGCATTTGTCTTGTTTGTATTTCAGGTATTTTGTTTCAGGCTTAAAACTAAATGCAGTGCCGCTATTGTAAATGTACACATCTGCAGCAAGACATCCTGCTTACTGTAAGCACTACAGGCTTCATCATTGCCAAGTAGGTAATGTTTTTTCCCCCTGCATTCATCCAGACTGTGACAGGCGCATGCACAGACCATGCCAGTTCTCAGTGTGAATTATGTGAATTCTCAGATATTTGCTCACTTACTCAATTTCTGAATCATTTAGAAAGGCATTTGCAAAACCATGAGCATCCATTCTCCAACTGTGATTTTAGCAGCAACAACACAACTTTCAGAGCAGCTTACTGCTCCACAAAAACTTTACTGTAAAACTCATCTCACTCAACTCAACACATTTTAATTGCAATGTCTCTGTCAATTGAGTTGATACCTTTGTCTTGTGACATTTATCCATTGCTCATTATGTGAGCAATACAATTTCATTATATAATCAGAATGTGTCAAAAAAGGTTCCATGTATACCTGATGTTGATGATCTACAATACATGTAAAAATCCCTCACATACTTATAAGTTATAGCCATTTTATTGTTTGAACGAGATGGTATAGGGTGACAAAACAGGTCAAAGCAGTCAACTTCCCTGATCAAGACCTTGTGATCAACATCATGTATGCATTACACAGAAAGATTCTGGTGTAGTATTAAGCTGTTTTTCTCCTATCATATAGCTCCATTTGACCAGCACCTCCATACACTACTGTGCAAAATTGACTAATTTCACCATTGGTTCATCTTGACCAGCCTCATGAAAGTCACCTGACATGCTTTTGGATAATATGACTGAACAAAAAACAGCCAACAAGTGCACAGCATTGTTTGAGAACTATTTTAGGACTGTTAGAAAACCACTCTCAGTATCTAACTTAACTCTGGGAATGTTATTCTAACAGTCTTAAGGGATCTGCGTACTTATCACTTGTTGCTGATTATCCGTCACAGATTGTAATCTTAATGCATTTCAGGTAGCTATTTCATGAAGTTGGTTGTAATGAAGCCCAATGGTGAAATGAGTAAGTGATCCTAAACTGTTGCATGGTAGAGTAGATGTGTGTAACCTCATTAGGTGACTTAATAATGTCTTTCTGATGACCTGTCTTTTTTTTGCAGACCACAGATCTAACTACTTATAGACGGTCTGCTGTTCTTCATGGTCTTCCCCTGTACTTAAGAGAGCCATCTGCAATTTCAAAGACTATTAAGGTAATTCATTTGAAAACTTTATGGTATTACTGTTTGAGATGCAGTAATGATTGCTTAAGACATGTTTTCAGTCTGACATTAAGTGTCATTTATTGTCTTTCACAGGATATTGACTGAAGCACTGGGGCTACACACAAAAGCCATGAACATGGGGATCCTGGAAGTAACTGACAGTTCTACCAACTCAGGACCATATCCCACAGTGGTCAATGTGGCTGTAGTACTGGAGGAGGAAGTTGTCATGGACAATCTGGGAGACTTCCCAAATGCCCTCATGATGCTGTTTGGTCTGCTTTATGCTCTAAAAATGGAGTACCCTAAGGACTTAAGGTACACATTCGAGGCAGTCCAGACGATTCTCTTAAACCTGGGGAAAAGTGCACAGCAAGGATACAGTCCTTGAAGAAAGAGTTATTACAGGTGTAATGGTCATTACAGTACATGTTAATTGCCAGTCATTGAGGTATTTTGAGGTATCAAAGGTTTCATGCAAATGTTTCTGTTAAATGGCAGTGACTTTTTTTGTTTGATTTTTGTAACTGTTCTGGAACATGTCACAAATCATTTTGAACCAATTTTACATCAGATGTTCACAGGCAAAGCTGTCATGTTTTACTTTTGTTTCATTTGGTAAAGCAGATATTTGTTTTTCCAGTACATCTATTGAGTGACATGCCATGCTTTCTTGAACTCTCAGATCTTGTTTCTAGGACACTGGTTGAATACTTGTGTAATATTGCACTTGAGCCTTACAGACGAGTTCATATGGATTTAAATAAATAAATAAATAAATAAATAAAATGTACTTTATCAGAACATAGGGTGTAATTTATTTGAAATAATGAAAAATAGACATTTTGAAATGAAACATGAAAACATGAAAACATGTCTTAAGCAATCAAAAACATGCCTTAAGCAATCAATAGCAATCAAAAAATGTACAATAGCGGCACTGCATTTAGTTTTAAGCCTGAAACAAAATACCTGAAATACAAACAAGACAAATGCATCAATAACTCATAATTCTATAAACAGGACAACCATACTAAACTATGCTTAAGTATTTTAGGGTATTCTTAAACCTAACAATGGGGCATTAGCCATCATGCCTCTTCTAGGTTACGTATAGCTGGGTACCAGGCTAAAAGGGCGTTTGGTGAGGCAAATGTGATTTGCCAGCACTGCTATCGCTGTAGTAACTGACAATATAGCTATTTCAAACTTTGTTGATAGACAATAGATATTATTAACCTAAATTTTCTGATTACCTCACAGCACAAAGATAGAGAGCTAACTTTGAAGCACTCACCACAAACAACGTTGTGACGGTCGTGACTCTTGGTGGGAAATTCCAGAGTAGTAGAACTCATTTGCGCATGCTTGGATGATTGTCGCTGGTCCCTCTTGCTCGGCCAACATAATATTTTTTGTGCAACGTTAAAAGTTCCGTGAACACAATTATACATTTTCTCTTGATGAACATTTTGTAGTAAAGTAATGAAAATCATGCAATCATTGGCCAAACATATTTTTCTTTGTTTACACAACCATTATGTTGAGCCAACATGTATTTCCTCATTTGTACAACTTTTTGCATCGATCATTTTTTACAGTGGTGTGGGAGATGTGTGTGCCAAGGAATTTGAAGTTAGACACAATCTTCATAGGTCCAGTTTGAAGCGTTCTTTCCTAGAGGCAGACTCATCCCCATTGTGTAGCCAAACACATAGATGTTATCTGCAAAATTGATGATTGTATTGGTGCTGTGGGTTGTGCAGTCATGGGTGTAGAGAGAGTAGAGAAGAGGGCTCTGCACACACAGCCTTGTGAGTGCTCAGTCTCAGTGTAGGGGAGTGATAGGTCCCCATCCTGACAGATTGTGGATAGTTTGTAATGTGATTCTTCAACTATGGTACTTTATCACCAAAAGATTTTCAGAAAATGAAACATTTTGTATTCAAATATTATTGCCATACTTTGTTTCCCCATTCTGTCTAGATACCTGCCCTGAAGTTGGCTATGCTGATTTTAATTGAATAATATATATTTTTTGACATTTTGTCTAAGCACAGCAAGGAAATTGTAATTTTCCATCACCGAGATAAACATGTGTTTTAAAGCAAAAATGTTAAGGCTAATATATGTATAACAGCAATTATTTAAACATCACATTCACATCTTTCCAAATTTTACATTTATTTATATCTCAGAAATGTAACTGTTATGATATTATTAAGTTAACACTAAAAAACGCTTAAAAATAGGTCACTGAAACCATTCATTCACATTTTTACCATTTTGAAATCTGATATTTTTAAACTAATACAATATACCTTACCCTCAACTGCACAAATATCAACACCACAACCATCATTACCATAAAACTATTATTTTTAAAAATGTTACCTTAAAAAATGTGTGGTTGTGGAAAAGACAAGGAGTTGTGGAAAAGACGGGATATGGTGAAAAATACATTTCAGTATAAAACCTCTAGTAAAAATATAAAAGATAGTAAAATATAACTCATGCAATATGTCTCACAGTTGTATTTTTAATACAAAACAATATCATAAAAAAACATCATCCTCATTTTGTCAGAACAATCTTCATAAAACAATTCATGAACTTCATAAAAAAACTTCGTCATAAAAACAAGTCCTTCACTGCCTGAACAATAGCAGAACACGTAGTTAGCACGTAGTTGAAATCGAAAAAGTTGAACCTTGAGAAAGTAACCGTCTCAAAAAAGAATCACTCATAGTCAAGATCCGAGCATATTTCATCCCAAACAGATGGATCCAGCATCTGTTAATCTACAGTAAAGTGGGTTGGAAAGACACTACACTTCCTATAGTGGGGTTGTTTAAGGCTCAGTCATTTCAAATTTGTGTCAAAGTTTGGTTTTCACTTCCAAGTTAAGTTTAGGGTCTATAGAACAATTTGAGTCAGAGTGTCAAACACACAGATAGAAAATAGCCTCTGGGGGGCGCCGTAAAATATATAAACTGCTACAACTTTTCATTAGATTATCCAATTTTAACATATGAGGTATGTATGGATTCAGAATTAAAAGGATAAACTGGTGTGCTAAGCATTTGGTTACCAGATTAAAAACACACTTTATAATAAACACACTTTTAGCCCATGGACAGCAAAATTGTGCTTTTTTTTTAGATAAAGGGTGGAAATGCCCTCAAAGTTGCAATGAAACATCATTTTTAACTAAATTCTTTAATGTTCTTAAATTCTTATCGCTGTAGTAACTGACAATATAGCTATTTCAAACTTTGTTGATAGACAATAGATATTATTAACCTAAATTTTCTGATTACCTCACAGCACAAAGATAGAGAGCTAACTTTGAAGCACTCACCACAAACAACGTCGTGACGGTCGTGACTCTTGGTGGGAAATTCCAGAGTAGTAGAACTCATTTGCGCATGCTCGGATGATTGTCGCTGGTCCCTCTTGCTCGGCCAACATAATATTTTTTGTGCAACGTTAAAAGTTCCGTGAACACAATTATACATTTTCTCTTGATGAACATTTTGTAGTAAAGTAATGAAAATCATGCAATCATTGACCAAACATATTTTTCTTTGTTTACACAACCATTATGTTGAGCCAACATGTATTTCCTCATTTGTACAACTTTTTGCATCGATCATTTTTTACAGTGCAGCAATGGCTCTACTTCTTAAGGACACTACGGGAAGCCAACCTGCAGGTGCTGGTGTCATTCTATCACCTCTGTGGGAAGCATTACACACATCTTGGTGTGGTATGCCAGATGCTCTGAGGCTGACAAGAAGGATCAGAGGGTCATCAAATCAGCACAGAATACCAACATTTAGCTGCCTTAAAGGAGAATTCCGGTGTGATATTGACCTAAAGTGTAATGAAACATGATACCGAGTGTGAACGTATGTCTCATAGCCCATCTCGGCTTGTCCCCTGCACTCCAAAATCTTGTGCTAGTTAGCCGATGCTACCAACAGCTTTTTCAATAGTGGTGCTTCGGCATCGGGCTAGCCATGCAAATAAATCACTGTTTTACACCCATTTACGAGGCTCAATGTATCTCCACACTTCATTGGTAGACTTCCGAGGGCCCTGACATTTAAAACGAGACATTGAGAACTTTGAAAAAGCACTGGTAGTTTACTTACAAGACGATTTATACAGACAGTATCTTCATGAAGTTTAGCGTTTGCAGCCATCTTGAATTTAGTCACGATAAGTCGAGCAACGAGTAAGAATGAACAGGTATGATAAGGGATCAGATTCCAAAAATAATTCAGTGGAAATGCATGGATTCCAGTTGCTGCTACTGGAAGAAACTGGAATCCATGCATTTCCACTGAATTATTTTTGGATTTTTGGATTTTTGTTTGTTTGTTTGTTTGCTTGTTTTTTATTAGATAGCTGAAATCCGTCTTTCACCCCACAATTGCTGTGTTGAAATTGATATACAATATCGTGTTTTCCCTGAGCTAACACGCAATGTGTCATTTTGACACATCACTTTTTACAGTGTCCCCCCCCACTGGGAGGCGCTATAGGTCTACCCAGGACTGCACTTCTAGACTCCTGAAAAGCTTCTACCCCTCTGCGATCAAAGCACTGAACTTTGTCTCCGTCTCATAACTAAGTGGCTATTATAACTCTCCCTACTAAATGGTCACAGTGTTTCAGTATCCTGTGCAATATGGGGACAGTGTAATAAACATGTCCAATCAGTAACCCTGTATCTGGGTGTGCATTTATTGTGTAGCCTATATTGCTCTTTTAACACATACCTGTTCTTTTATATTTTTATATGTACTCTCGGGTAAGTACAGTGCATACAGAACTTTTTTTCAGCCTAACTGAGTAATTCGGGACGAAGGGCCTTGGTCAGACAGGTAACCAAGGACCCAATGGTCACTATGAATGAGAACAAGAGTTCCTTTGATAAGATGAGAGAAGCGTAAAAAAAGGACAAACATCAGTGCAGCACTCCATCAATCAGCCATTTTTTGCCGGTAGTTTGCCAAAAAGCACCTGAACGACTCTCAGGCCATGAGAAGTAAAATCTTCTGGTCTGATGAAACAAAGACTGAACTATTTGGCCATAATTCCCAATAGCGTGTGTGGAAGAAACCAGGCACTTGGCTGCACTGATGTTTGTCCTTCTTTACGCTTCTTTCATCTTCATTTTAAGATGAGTCTGAAACATAAAAAAATTTGGAAAAAGTGAAGCGCTGTGAATACTTTCTGTATGAACTGTATAGCATATGTTGAATCTGTTTGAAGATTCTATTTGTAGCCTATTTTCACTGTAGCCATATGAGCCACTAAGGGAGATGATCTAAAAGTTGTTGCACAACTGTGCAGTGACAATAAAATCATTCAATTCTATTCTGCCATGCACTTGAAATATTTCAGGATTATTAGAGCAGAACTTTTTTTTTTGGAAACGGAAAACCATGGATGTAGTGGAGGCTTAACGTAAGTAAACACAGTTTATCCAACTCTGAAATTTCAGAAATAGAGTTTATCCACCTCTTATTAGATTTTATCCACTCCTCAAAAGGGTCTATTCACATATTGCAACTTTTCACATGAAAAAATCACACTGTATTATTCACATTTTTCAATATGTACACTCATCAACACTTTAGGAACCATTTAATACCAATGGACAGTGACCTGAATACATTGGACAATGACCTCCACCATCATCAATCATTTTCTGAATGCCTTTTATTAAAATCGATACCGCATGGTGCAATCCACCTTACCGTGATCACCGTAGTGATTACCGTACAGTGGTTACCGTAGTTTACCCACCTCTTATTTTACCACTACACCCCTGCGGTAAACGGAATAGGCTGTCAGACAGATCAACACATCTCCTGTGGGGTGTTTCTGTGGACACAGGGAGGTCTTAGGGGCAAAAAGGTTGAGAGTGACTGTTTTAAGACATTAGTAATCAATTAGGTAGCTGTTGCAAGGAAGCCTACTACTGCATTTTATGCATACAAAGAATTAACGCTGTTATCTAAATTGCCTGTTTATGGAAAGGTACCAGGTGTTGTAAAGCTGCCAGACAGATACAACGTTTATGTCCCTGCTATAAGAATTGAAGGCTATTCTTCAAGAAATCCAGATTCGCCTATACAGCCAATACATAAAACATTCCATTAAAAAAGATAATTTAGCCCTTTTCTGAGAGGTTTTACAAGCTGGCCTGAAGACATTCTGCCGGTGGTGCAGATGGCCTTGAAGTTGATTGGTTGGCTTCACCTCTCAGCATGGGAAAGGTGAAAAACAAAGGAAAGCACCGTAAGAGCTCCCCGAGAGAGTAATTGTGTTTCACAATGCCTGAGATGGATATGACAGGGCCCCTACGGCAAAAACTCCTGGTAACCACATGTCTGGCTCTGCATTGGCTTTAAACACATCCATCACTCTTACAAGATGAAAGACCCCATAAGTATGTTCCACTAACAATGGCAGAGGCAGTTTACTTCCTGGCTTTTAAAGCCCTGCCTGAAAGTGAAGATGATGCTCATTAGTCAGACTATGCAACACTATCTTCACTTCAACACTACCCAGGTAGAGCCACAAAACACTGAGGCAATTAGCATGTGTCTATCTTTAAACCTAAACAGAGTAACAGTATATCATAATGACTACAAATCTCACATCTCCACAAAGCCTAAACACGCACACATTCCAGACTTTTCAGCACCTTTGCGGAGGAGGGTGCTAATTGCTGAGTTACTTTTATATCTTCCTGTTGTTTGGAATTAAAGCCAGTAATAAAACTCAGAGTATAATTTGAATTAAATAGAATCTGCATTTTATAATGACATCCTTAACCCAATTGTGCTGTCACCAATATTCAACAAGTATGCCCCGTATAGGAAAAACCTAGAAAAACGAAGGAAACTAAGGAATAACTTTCACTTAAAGGGACACCAGGCAAGCCTGATGCTTTTTCTCTACGAAACTCCCCCTCGCTCGGTCTGAAGCTCTTTTCCTTTTCTTTGCGTCTTCCGTCAAGGGTTTTCGCTGCTTCTTCGGCGGCTCTGCCATTATACACACGTTTGCAACAATCTAGCGTTTCGTTAGCCTGCCTCTGTGCTGTAAACTGATCCTGCTTCGGTCGGCGGGTAGGATACACCGAACTTGCAAGTGGGATATTCTTCTCACAGGCAGTAGGGGCGGGCGAGAGAGCCTTCATTCGCCCCGTAATGAGTCATTTAACCATATACCGACTTACGAAGATGATTAATTAACACGAAAGCGTTGCCTGGTGTCCCTTTAACAGCACTAAAATAGCAGCTCAGCTGAATTTCCAACCACAAATCTAAAACCTGATAAATATCATAAACTTAACATGAATCTGGATGTTCTCTCTTGGCCAATGCTCTATCCCTTCACCAAAAAATCTAGTTTGTTAGCACATTTCACCACAATGTTTTGATGTGTGTGTGTGTGTATATATTTTGAGGTGTATGAATGTATGTGCTTGCTTTTTGTTTTAGTGCTTGAATACCTTAAAGGCAATCTTTCTTACCTGGTGACAGCTTTATTGGAATTATGAACAAAAGCAATCTCTGCCTTTTTGTAATGTTGACACACACTTCACCATTTCAGATTCAAAACAGATCAGGGCTTTTCCTGTTTAACTGTTAAACACAGAGGCACAGAGACTTAAGACTTAACTTTCCTCTGTGTGTATTTTGGTTTTGAGAACCTTTGAAAGTCCCCCTTAGTTTCCTGGAGATAATATCTTGTGACCACATAGATTTTCTTGGTTGTGGTGTTTTCCAGGTTTGCAACTTCCTCAGTTGTAATGTTTTGCAAGTCACTTTACTGGTCATCAATTACGGTAGCCTCTTCAAATGAAGTCTTAGACAGTCAGTCATGCTTTTGATACAGAAACTTATCCTAATAAACTCCTTTCTTGATTATTTGAAAGGAGTGCTACACACCTATTGATTTAGAACTGGTAATGAGCCATAGGTAGCCTACAGATCATATTTATTATCATGGAGACCAGAAGCATATCAGGCAGGGATGCACACACATTGAGCGCTCATACCATAGGCTATGCCTCTATAGTTGATGACAGATTAAGAAGTATTTCCTGATTGGGGAACTTTTTTTATTTTTTTTTCTGTCCACGGTTCCATCATACCATTCAATCTTGCTGCAAATGATCAGGTGTGTGAAGCACTGGCATAACTTAACTTCGCGGCTACGCGGTCCAGTAATCCTCTTGAGGAGGCCCATATAGTTTGAGAAAAGCTGCAGATTCCACTTGTAACGCTCCTGATGGAGACACAGAAGTGCAGCCTTGACTTGGTGCATCTGAGGCCAATGTGTTGACCTGCTGTGCAATTCTTGTGCATTAATTAACCTCAAAAAGCCAGACCTTTTCACTTTTCACAACTATTATTTTAGTCACACTCGTGAAATTATATATGACACAGAGCAGTAGCAACAGGGGTCAGGGGGTCTGTGCCCATTGGGATGCGAGCATGCGAGAGGTGAAAATGGATACTTGCTAGCACATCTCTTAGGTGTTTGGAGCAGGATAATAGTAATTTGTTGTGACACCCTGCCCTGTTAGATAGATTGACAGATATTCCATACTTTGGAAGACAAAGATTTGTCAAGTACGAGACAGGAGAACCAGATGCGTTTCACGAACACCAGAAGGTTATCTTTATTAAATAAGGGGAAGTGGAGAGTGAGAGTCAGAGTGGAGGCATTGAATCCAGTGGCTGGAGTGGGGTCTGTGAGAGGCTGAGTGGAGCGAGAGACCCCAGTGGCTGGAGTGGGGTCTGTGAGAGTCAGAGTGGAGGCAGTGAATCCAGTGGCTGGAGTGGGGTCTGTGAGAGGCTAAGTGGAGCGAGCAGCAGCAGACACCGGCACAGGCTGGGGCTGGGGTTGGCAGGCACAGGCAGAGTGTTCTGAGAGGGGTAGAGGCACAGAAGCGAAGATACAGAAATCTTGAAAACAGTGAAAACAGGTCTGGTTACCAGGAGCGGGAAGATGGTCGTTGTACGGTTGAACAGGTCGGGTCAAACAGGTAGGAATCAGCACGGAGATCAGTTGAGGAAGGCCAGAATTCCTCTGACCTATCAGTGTCCATGGCCTCATCCCCAGAGGGCACCGGTTCCATCACATCATTGCTGGTGGAGAATTCATCATCCGACGGCACTGGATCGGGTTCAGAGTCAGGGTCAGGGGCAGGCACAGGATCGGGTTCAGAGTCAGGGTCAGGGGCAGGCGCAGGATTGGGCTGAGGACAAGCCGGCTGGACAGACCCGCGTCGGGAACCCCTTGGTCGACCCCTCCGGGTGGAAGGTTCATCAGGATGGAGGCGGTGGAAGTCAGAGATGAGGGTCGGGTCTACAATCCTCCCAGCTGGGACCCACATCCTCTCCTCAGGACCGTATCCCTCCCAATCTACCAGATACTGTAGACCCCTGCCCCGCCGACGTGACTTGAGCAGACAGCGAACAGTGTAGACGGGGCCCCCCTCGACGAGGCGAGGAGGAGGAGGCGGTGCTGTGTTTGGGACCAGAGGGCTTTCATGGACCGGCTTCAGTTTAGAAACATGGAATGTTGGGTGTACTCTCATAGACCTGGGTAGTCGGAGCTGGACAGCTGACGGGCTGATGACCTTCAGTATGGGAAATGGGCCAATGTATCTGGGCGCCAGCTTACGTGATTCCACCCGGAGTGGCAGGTCCCGGGCTGAGAGCCATACCTTCTGGCCCACTCGGTACATAGGGGCTGGGGTCCTTCGTCGGTTGGCCCCAATAGCGTAACTGGCAACAGACTTGAGGAGGGTTGCACGAGCTTGGGACCAGATCCGGCAACAGCGACGGACGCAGGCAAGGGCAGAAGGGCAGGAAGCGTCTTTCTCCTGAGAGTTGAACAGAGGTGGTAGCCAAAGACACAGTGGAAGGGAGACAGGCCAGTGGCAGAACTTGGGAGGGAGTTGTGGGCATATTCCACCCACAGCAGATGTTGAGCCCACGACCGAGGGTTGCGCGAAGCCATGCAACGAAGGGATTTTTCCAGTTCCTGGTTGAGTCGCTCTGACTGCCCATGACTACCCTGAGGGTGAAAGCCTGATGTGAGACTCGCAGTGGCCCCCAGGAGACGGCAGAACTCCTTCCAGAAGGAAGATGCAAACTGCGGGCCCTGGTCAGATACAACATCCTTAGGCAGCCCGTGAACCCGGAACACCTGCTCCATGACCACCTGAGCAGTCTCCTTAGCAGAGGGCAACCTTGGCAGTGGGACAAAGTGGGCCATCTTGCTGAACCTCTCCACGATTGTGAGGATGACAGTGTTTCCGTCAGATGGAAGGAGTCCGGTGACAAAATCCAGAGACAGGTGGGACCAGGGTCGCTTGGGGACTGGCAGGGGCTGGAGTAAACCAGCTGGGGGACGGCTGGTGGTCTTGTTCTGGTTACAGGTGGGGCAGGCTCTCACGAAGTCTTGGGCATCTCTCCTCAGTGATGGCCACCAGAACCGCTGGGAGAGCAGATGAATGGTGCGCGTGATGCCGGGATGACAAGCAAGGTGAGTCATGACCCCACTGGATCACCTGAGACCTCAGATTTCCAGGAACAAAGAGACGGTCAGTGGGGCAAGTGCTGGGGCCAGGCTGATCTTGGGTAGCCGCTCTAACCTGCTCCTCAATGTCCCAGGTCAGAGTAGCAACTACACAGGAGTTCGGGAGAATGGGCTTGGGTTCCTCCACTGGTGCTTCGGCCTTCTGGAACACACGGGAGAGGGCATCGGGCTTTGCGTTGCGTGAACCAGGGCGGTAAGAGTGGATGAAATTGAACCGTGCGAAAAAGAGGGACCCCGGGACTGACGTGAGTTCAACCTCCTGGCTGTTCGTATATACTCCAGATTCTTATGGTCCGTCCAGACCAGAAACGGAACAGTTGAGCCCTCAAGCCAGTGTCGCCATTCCTCCAGAGCAAGCTTCACAGCCAGCAGCTCGCGGTTCCCAATGTCATAATTTTGTTCTGCCGGGGACAGTCTGCGGGAGTAGAAAGCACATGGATGTAGCTTGCCATCTGATGCTACACGCTGGGAGAGTACCGCCCCGACCCCCACGTCTGATGCATCCACCTCCACCACAAACTGTCACTCAGGGTCAGGCATTTGGAGAATGGGAGCAGAGGTGAAGCGTGCCTTCAATGTCTCAAATGCCGTGTCTGCTGCTGGATTCCACCTGAACGGAACCTTAGTGCTGGTGAGAGCGGTGAGGGGGGATGCCACTGTGCTGTAATAAATAAATAAATAAATAAAGCCAAGAAGTATAAGTAAGTGTAAGTATAAGTATATATACTCCTTTGATCCCGTGAGGAAATTTGGTCTCTGCATTTATCCCAATCCGTGAATTAGTGAAACACACTCAGCACACAGCATATTTCCATTGTGGCCCTCAATGTAATTTTGCTTCATTGTTCTTTATCTGCATCTGCTTCACTGACAGTGAAGTCAAGGTGTCTGGGAAACATTTTGGCCTGTCCATACTAAATCCATCATTGTCAAAAAACTGTTGACTTAACAGACACTAATCTTGATCAGTGTCATCTATTCATTTTGTGCATGAAAATCACCTCAACTGTGAAACACTAAAATGTCACTGAATGCAGAGAATGTGCCACTGTATATTCTACAAGAACATCTCAGGTTTCTTCTTTCAGTCATTTTTGACGGAAAGAGAAGTTAAGCTCTCTGTTTGAGTCTGAGCTGATTGCTATTAACCCATCAGGCTATCACTTCCAGGAACAGATTTGCACAAGCCCAGGCCAGATTTATGTCCCTGACTGTTGGTCTTGCTTGTGAGTCAAACACTGACACAGGGTATTCAACTACACAAAAGTCACTTTTGATTCTGCTATTGAGATACTTCCCACACTGATTTCTCGAGTATTTTGATGCAGGGACGTGCACAGGGGGGTTGCTCAGGTTGCCCGGGCAACTGTCCATATGCCCTTCTCAACTCACGTTGCCCTTCCGAGGGGAAAGAAAAATAGGCCTAAATAAATAAATCGTAGGCTACAGTGGATGCAGAATTTCATGTAGGCCTAGATAAAAAAAATCGCAAAGCCTCACTCACTTCCATTCGAGCACCGAAAGTGAAAGTCAGTAGCCTAGGGGAAGGGCAAACTCTGTTTACGTGGGCACCTGAGCTGAGCCTGCATGAGCGGCAGCGGCCCTAGGAGATTGTCGCGGTTGTCGGTTGACAAACGAACGATCATCATCATCAAGTTTATGAAATAAAATAAAATCTTCATAAATCCAGACTGAGTTTGTCACTTTTAGCCTAAATAATCAGACATATAGCTTGCAGACAAGCAGCACGTTATCACATAGCCTAGGCTAGGCCTACTATTTTTTTTGGTAGGCATTAGACAAACTAAGCTACATGTCTGCTGATAGTTAGTTTCTCACATATAGTTTTAGCAAGAAGAATGAATGATGGATGTAATGCATCACATTAATTATTTTATTCAAAATAGTTAAATGCCTAAATCCTATCACTTTTTTGAGTAGGCTATTGTTTGAAGGCAAGATGCCCACTGAAAAGAGGCGGATTCAGGAGAGGGAGAGACAATTCAGGGAGGCAGCGAAGGGCAGCACATCACTGCAGGGTTGGCTGCGAAAAAGCCAACCAGCAGGTGAGACAGAGACTTTGCACTCAGTAGTTAAGGTGATTGAGTGCTGTATTTCAGTGTTTTACTTCTTTGTGTATATATATTAATAAAGACCCTGTTATTCTCAGTCCTTCATGTAGGCCTACATGGATTTCTATGCAATGCCACGAAAACATGCGTGCGCAACTAAGAGGCAGAAAGCACCATAGAACAGCACAGAGCAGTGCTGTCCATGAAAAGAATAAAATGAGTTGTTGTGCTGAAAACTGCACCAATTCGAAATCACGATGGTTAGAGAATGTTCAATATGTTCAATATCCCTAACGGAATGCATGTCTTGCAAAATGCAAAATGCAAAATGACAAAATATGATGTTATATTAAAATGCAAATTCTGCAAATTCTGCAAATTCTGCTAAAATGCAAACTCTGAACTATAGTCTGAAATGAGATGTTATTATCATTGAGACAACAAGGGTATACAAAAAAATCTGATTGTAGCTTACAGCAGCGTGCGCATCTTTTGCTGGTTTTGTTGGTAAATGTATGCCGTGTATAGCCCGTGAGGTTTTTTTTTTTGTTCGGGGGCAGGGGGGGGGGGGTGCCCTTTTTTCAGGTCAGAGCAACTGCCCCTCAAAATTCCTGTGCACGTCCCTGTTTTGATGTCACCATAATAGAAAGGAAAAAGGGTAGGTTACACAGAATGTGAAAATGACCATAGTGTTCACAGTGGAGGAATCAGCGTGTCAACATTATTTCCACGTCCAATGGGAATTCATTTAAAAATTTAAAAACACACAGATGAATAGAGTGATGGTAACAGACCCAAATTACTTTACAGTGATTTTATGCCAAAACATGTGTTTGAGGTGGAGAGTGGGGGAATCAATCAACCAATTACAATGGGGGGTGACTAAGTGTCCAGATGGATTGAATTTAGGCAGGAGTGTTTCTCAAGGTCCCCGAGTACTGAAAATAAAATCAGTTCCACCTAGCTGGGGACATGAACATGAACATTTTTGAACAAAAAAATAACAAAATTGCTGGAATTCTCCTTTAACAGCACTGGGGCTTTGGGATTATTTATTTGACTGGTGGGAGAACTCATCCTACAACCCATCAACACCACCACTTCCAGCAGCAAATCAATTTTCCCAGAAGGTTCTCCATCCACTACTGACTGAGCCCACATCTGCTTAGCTTCAGTCATTTTGCTGGGTATCTGCTAGTGAGGCTGCAGTGCTTTCTCACCCCTTTGCCTGACCTTAGATGTCGGGATCTGACAAGACAAGTCCCTCAATTGGTCACTTGTTCCAAAACGAGTACAATGATGTCATTTTGAGTGATTTGGCTACGCAATACCGGTACCCATAGCCTACTTGTCACACCCACATGAACAATAAATGGCCTATGAATAAATCCCAAAACCCATGCAGGCATACTTTCAACCTTCCTCTGGCAAACGGGGCTCTGGCATTCTTAACCAGTACCCTCAAGTGTCTCCTGGCTTCATTGTTAATGCAGTAGGCCTACTCATGATCTGGTCACTGATATCATACCAGTAGAAAATATTTAATCCCTTGACAAATACTGACTCAACATGAAGAAGAAATGTCTTCATTTTGTCTTGTGAAAAGTAGTGTACACATTTTCTCACCGTCTTAACAAAGAAAAGTATTTTCAACAGCTCTTCCCAGAATACACAAAGTGAACAAATAGGCTGAATGCAAACCAAAACACAACAGAAGCGAAAGAGAATTGAACAGAAAACACAAGTGTCTGTGTCAGTCTCCAGGAGATTTATATATTTTTGCCACACTTCATTGACTATAAGAGCAACGCTATCAGGTGTCCGCTTCAGTATAATGATCTAAAGCTTTTTGCAACTGGGCAGAGAGTTCTAACATGTTAGCAAAACACAAGAGTGTAGGCGACATTTAGAGCCTCATGGAAAGATGTCTCCAGGATAAAGAACAACGATAAAGATGATGAAACCTGGAAACAATTACTAGCAGGCAGTCAAAGTAGAATATAACATTTGTGTGTGTAAATTAGGATACACAATTGCTCAATAACTGTTTCTTTCTGGTATCAGTTTTGCAAGTTAAAAATTAATTCTATTGACTGAGTTATCCCTTCTCAATTCCTGACCCCAAGATTAATTATAATACAAGAATAGCAATCAATCATAATCCCTTATCAGATACATTAGACCTCTCATCTGAGGCTAGTCTCAAGGTAAGACTATTTATTGCAGCGGCAGGATTGCTGTCTTTCTGCCTTTATGAAAAATAAGAGAACAAATAAATAACACAATAATAGCTATGATGTCTGACACCCACAAAATAATGGGATACTTTTAGTATTCTTTACTGTTACTGTTTACGTTATTGCACCATTGAATTTTAAGTTTTCCACATTATCTAATCCAATTTTTTATCTTTAGCATAAAGCTTATACATATGAAAGAAATTAAAAAACAAAAAGGTAAATTTTAGTATGATAAGCTTTATATTGTTGTCTATGTCATTGATCAGTGGTCAATGCTTCTTCATTTAAAGAATCATACCAATTTAATAACATTGATTTTTAAAATAAATATTGACTTTTGATTCTCCATGATCAGTGTCATCTATGATCAGTCAGTGCACGGTTAAAATACAGAATACAGAATAGATACACTACATTTTTTTTTTCATTTTCAACATATAGGAAGACTTACTTCTTGTTGTCTTACACTGAATGGCTGTGGATGAAACAGTCATGTCAGATGTTAAGGTTGCAAGACCAACAGCCAATGCTAACACATTACGTTGTGTTGGCAGTGGTGTATTTTTCTAGCCTGGCTAGCGCCACCACTTCTCAATGAGACGTGGTCTGGGAACCAAATGTTCATTTTCTCGTATTTGAAAAAAATGCTCAGATCCGTTTATTGGGTGCCACGGATGTCTATCAAATGCGTCTGTGCATAGCTCATCATCGTCTTGCTTTCCCCCCTGTTCTGTGATTGGTTCCCTATCTCAGGCGAAAATTTGCTCCATGGTCTCCAGGCTGCCTTAGCAGCGTGAATCAAATCGCGCGCAAGGCAGCATGGGAACACCCAGGCTAGTATTTTTCTATACGGCTAAATCTCTACAAACACATTTTTAAATAAAACTTGGTAACACTTTACTTGACAGTATCGACATAAGAGTGACATGACACATGAAACCTAACCCTAATCCTAACCTCTAACCCTAATCCTAACCCCAACCCCAACCCTAACCCTAACCCTAACCTTAAACCTAACCCTAATCTTAACCATAACTTCTTATGACAAAAACCGAATGTCACTTAATAACAGAAGCATTATGTCATAAACGTTTAAGACTTGTTTATGACACGTTCATGACAGTGTCATGTCACTCTTATGTCGACACTGTCAAGTAAAGTGTAACCTAAAATTGACCAACACAAGAAAAGGGAGCTACATGCCTTATATGTAGAACACTGTCAAGAAATGTGAATCTATAATTGGCCTAAAATGTGCTGGCTGGATACAGACCCCATCAGTCTATAAACAAAACTGATTTCTCATTCCCTGGGAGTTTTATTTAACTTATCAATATAACCAGAAAGAAAACAAGAAAGGAGGCTCCAGAGTGGTGCATAGAAATATTTGAATTTGAGTTTGTAAAAGCCTTATATCAATTATGAAGTAATCCCTTTGACTCTGAGTTCAATTTTGACTGTATCTCCACATTCTTCTCTTTCCTCTCCATCCTTCTTATCACGCCCCTTGATTTGACTTGACTCTGAACTATCATTCTTTCTTATGCAAGATAGTAGTTATTATTACACCATTGTCTTCAATGTTAATGTAAAAATAAATACAGTATATTATACAATATTGCGTATTCTAAATACATAATCCTGTTCCAGGTATTCCATTACTCCGTAACACTGTCCATGATTAGTACACACAGAACCCCCCCCCCCCCCCCCCAAAAAAAAAAAAAATTGCACACAATTTGAACCCCCGGTGTCCCCATCAAACAAGGGCATGGTTTTGACAGGTCCATTGAAATTCATGAGAAGGGAGAGTCGGGGTTCATATTTTGTCAAGTTTGAACAACAGTGTTTGTCAGATTGGGTTTCCGTTTCAAAAAATCAGCCTGGGCAGGTAATTTTTATAAAGTATGTGGCAGATTTCACCTCTTACATAATAGCTGGCAGTTAGTGAATGGCCTTTTTAAATAGAATAATGTACAAAGTACACACTTATGTGTACTTATTACTTAGTTGCATGTATATTTTGAGAAAGTGAATTTACTTAATGCTTTTGTTTACTGTATGTCCAGGCATCATGTGCAAGACACTAAATCCTCTATTTATGCTTGCAGATGAATGAGGATGTATAAAGTCAGAGAGCGGCTACACATCAAAGAGAGTTGTCACCCGTCACAGACGATCAATCTTTTCCTTATTAAACATTTTATGACTATCCAGTGCCACCGAGGTCACAAACTGCAGTGAAAAGAATCACTGTATTGTTCAGACTCTTCTTTTTATTATCATTTAACACTCTTTTTTTCATAATCATTCTCCAATCCCGAAACCTGTACATGCGTGGTGTAAATGCTCATGGAAGATGCTGATTGCAGCATAAGATCTGTCAGGAGGTGTGTCCCAAGTAGCAGGTGTCAGGCTACCTGAATATATAAAGCAAGCTGGTTTTCCTGCAGAGCCTCTAAAAGGAGTTATCCAAAGACCGGCAGACAAAGGTAAGACTCTCAGAGCATGCAGATTAGATATGAAAAAAACATTTTTTATTTGAAATGTTAAATTATGATGGTAAAATACATTGTATTCATGTTTAACCAATGACACTTCCCCAAATAGTTCAGTGAGAGAGCTGAAAAAAATTATGCCTATGGTTTGCCCTAGCTGTGAGTTGTTTGTGTAGTGAGGATCTTCATACAGGCCGCATGGTGGACCAAAAATCATTTGAATGCTTTTTAACATTTTAAACATATATCTGAAAAAGCTGTACCAATACTGCAGGAAAGAGAGTAAGTAGCTCCATTTCTCAGTAAGACCAGGATCTTTTTATTCTTCTTGGGGATTCTTGGAATTTCATCACATACTTACTGTCGTGCCAGCTTTCTTTTAATTTTATACATTGCAAAAAAATATATCTTACCAAGTGTTTTAATCGTATATTAAGATTAAAAAAAATCTAGTTAGTATTGTGTAAAAAAGATACTTACTTTGAGCTCTCTTGTAAGATAATGTTCTTAAATTAAGAAATAAAAACAAGTAAATGTATATGCCAGTGGAGTAAGTAATTTCAATTTTATCTTAATTTCAGATAAGATTGAAGATTTAAGACAATTTAAGGTAAATGTACTTACTCCACAGCAGATAGATTTACTTGTTTTTATGTCTGAATTTAAGAAGACTGTGACTTAGTTTAAGCTCAAAGTAAGTATCTTTATACTAAAAAAAACAATACTAACTAGATTTCTTTTATCTTAATACAAGATTGTAACACTTGGTAAAATATCATTTTTTGCAGTGTAATCTTGGATTATAGGAAGAGAACAGTTTTTTTTCTCTCTTTTGTCACACATCAGAACAAGGTTCAAAGCTGTTCCTACAATGCCAGGACACATCAGATAATCTATCATCAATGCCAGACAAAGCCATGACGGGAAATTCTGTCTTCTTTTCTTCTCTGCAGCTCTGAAACAGCCATGAGGTTCTACACGCTTCTCTTCCTTGTCATTCTCACCTGTTTGTACCTGACTGTGGCACAAGGTAAGCTCTCTGTTCATTTAGCAGCACGTCTTTGATTCCTTTCAAGTTACTTATCTCCACTTTATCAGGATTCACTGGACAATCAAATGTTGTATAAGAAAATCGTTCACAGTTCATTTCCTGGCTGGTTTTTATTGCTGCAGCACCTCATTGAAAATGTATTGTATGTCGGCCTGTGCTATCAGTGCAAGGGAGTCGCATTGTTTGCTTGTGATAGCATTTATATTGCTATGGTGTGTGATGATTAACCTGCAGCTGTTCTTGTAAAGTTAGTAAGTCAACCAATAAAGCTCAGGGCTAAAGTGGATCTCTCCCCTAAACAACAGCCTTCGCTATCTCATATGATACAGAAGCGAGCCTGAGTGTAAACGATAGAGGCATATTAATATAGCAACAGGCAAGCCTAGTGTCAGGTAAAGAATAGCCGTGATGCTCTGTTGTTACCGGTATGCTGTTGAACGTGGTGGCCTTTCTGTGCCCAGGTTCCTATGAGGACTGCTGCCTAAAGTATGCAAAGAAGCCCTCCCATCATGTCAGGAGAATGGTCATAAGCTACCGGAAGCAAGAGCTAGATGGAGGATGCAACATCCCTGCCACTGTGTAAGTTTCCATCATCGTTCAGTGTAAATATCAGCCTCATGTCTGTTTTTGTGTGGCTATGCATTCCATGGCTCAATTCTAAAGAAAAGTCTGTGTTTTATTTGTATACTTTGGAGCACTCAAAAAGAAAACATGTACCCTGTTCAACTTGAACAAGGTGAACAAGGACAAGAACAAGGTGTCTTAATCTCTCGTGTGGACCTTGACAGGTTTTCGATTAAGCGGAGGGGTCGTCAAGGTCGAGTGTTCTGTGCCGACCCAAAGCAGCTTTGGGTGCGGGAGCTCATGAAGAAACTTGACAAGAAGGTACCCTTACACCCTTAATCAAAACATCTCTGGGGCTAACACAATTCACTGGTCCAAAATGTGATATATAAGTGTTTTATTCAAGTTGTTCTTTTTTTTCCAGAGCATAGGATGATGGAGAGAGAGAGAAAGAGAGAGAGAGAGAGAGAGAGAGAGAGAGAGAGAGAGAGAGAGAGAGAGAGAGAGAGAGACAGCGTTAACAGCGTATAGTGAACAAGATTTCCACCTCCTCCACGTTTTTGGACACAGACTCCGTTTGCCTCCCCTGCTCATCTGATCTCGTCCTCCTGCTTAGCCAAACTCTTCTTTTGTTATTGCCTCTTTTGCAGACACACAGACTGGTATCTTGCCAATGAGACACACCACTGGCAAATTGACACAACTAACACAGGCAGTGATGCTGGCTGAGGGCCCACTATTATTGAAAGAGAGAGAGAAAGAGACAGAAAGGGAGAAAGAGAGAGAGAGAGACATCCAATGTAACTGAAAATTGTGACTGCACATTATTGACACCTTGTAATCTGTGTGTGTGTGTGTGTGTGTGTGTGTGTGTGTGTGTGTGTATGTGTGTGTGTGTGTGTGTGTGTGTGTGTGTGTGTGTGTGTGTGTGTGTGTGTGCGTGTGTGTGAGTAGAACAGTATGCTTCTCCGTTTCAATGATCACATTATCACAGAAAATGTTTGAACAAGCCCGAGTGAATCTCACATCTTCATCTTCAGAGGCGTTTACTCCTTTTTACCACTGACAAACAGGCAAGGACAGGACAGGGAAAGAATGTCTCTCAGATACTTAATCAAGGACAACCTTTTGACTTTGGAGTGTTTTACAAAGAATCTAGATTTATGTAATAATCAGTGTAGAAATTCACCAGCTGATGGCTTAATAAATTTTTCTTGTCTCTTGTGTTATATTATTGCACTTGAAATATGTATATTATAAGTGAAGTCTATCATAAAGTCCTGTGGGTAGAAGCTGATGTGAAACAATGTTTTAATGTAATGCTGCGGTGAGTTTGTAAGCAGAAGTTATATCTTTATTGTTGTGGTGTAACAAATGCTGTAATCAAATTGCATGTCCATTTTATAGCATCCTAAAAGCTCAAAGGTTAATAGCCCTGTTAACTTCTGGAGTGCCTTAATGTATGTACTGAGGTTATCTTTCTTTGTTGCCTTTGAAATGTATTGTAGATATTCAGGCTTTTTTTTACTACCATTTTTTTATAGAAATTGTTAATAAAAGTTTAAAAACAACACTGGCTTATCGTATTGCACATCATTTTCATGTTTCATGTCTTCTGAGTCTGTTTGCTCTGTGTACTTGTTACACTTTCATTTCCCACAACTCAAAATAACTGCAGCAAATCGGTCAGTGTTAAAAAGAAGTCAAATTCACAGACACAACAGGACACACATTTTGGCATCAAGGTTCTTGTCTACTCAGTGGTCACATGCAGACAAACATGCACACACACAAACACACACACACAGCTCTCTCTCTACTCAAATGCATATTGATACTGAATGCAAT
Source organism: Alosa sapidissima (assembly GCF_018492685.1). Lineage (NCBI taxonomy): Eukaryota > Metazoa > Chordata > Actinopteri > Clupeiformes > Clupeidae > Alosa > Alosa sapidissima. The sequence goes on along the minus strand of NC_055957.1, from coordinate 43,658,135 downwards.
TAAGCACACACACACACACACACACACACACACACTCACACACGCATGCACACACACGCATGCACACACACCGATGCGCGCGCGCACACACACACACAGAAAGATGCGCGCACACATGCGCACACACACATACACAGACAAAGATGCATTGACATCTCTGTTGACAGTGAGCATGCTGATTCCTGCTTTTCTTTCATGTGTCATATTTTGAGAGCGTAGGTAATGGGTAAAGTCCCTTTTCTTAACCTGAGCAGACTGCTGCATTTCACGCACATTCACTAAACCTGTCCAGGCCTTGTTGACTTTGCTGATAGAGATCTCAGCCATCGGGTCCTAGGCTGCGGCTCCTAATGTGATTAATAGCTTTAGCCCCAGGCATAATATTAGGCTCCTATTCTTCCTTCATGCCTTGACCATGGTAAATCAATGGAAGGTTTTTACAGCAGATAACCCAAGGCTGTGCCTGATTTTAAACAACCCGACATCCTCAGACAACACCGCAATACGGACAATCATTCATATCATTATGCTTGTCATTGCTGGGGTTAACCAGGGATGTAGTGGAGGCTAAACACAGTTTTACGCACCTTTGACATTTTAGAAATAGAGTTTAACCACCTCTTAATAGAGTTTATCCACCTCTCAAAAGAGTTTTCACCAATTGCAACTTTTAACATTTAAAAATCACACTGTATTATCCACAATCACAACATGTACACTCAGCAACACTCTAAGAACCATTTAATACCCCTTGTATTGTTATAAACATTGGACAATAACCTCCACCATCATCAAACATGTTCTGATTGCCTTTTCTAAAAAAATGATACCGCGGTGCAGTCCACCTTACCATGAACACAGAATTCATAGTTTACCCACATCTTATTTTACCACTGCATCCCTGTTAACGGCAGTGTACTGGAGTGAGCAAATGTACGTGATGCACAGTGCCTCTTTTGGCTCTCTCCAAATTCAACGGCAAGCATGAAGTGGAGTGAACACATGGATATTTCAGATTGCGGATCAGTGTAAAGAGGGCTCTTCCTTGCAGTCCTGTTGAGAGAGTCTAAGAGGAATAGGTATGAAGATGTCACTTGCATATATTCGATAATGGATTTGGACTACTCTCCTTTCAGAAGTAGGGCAGGCAGCCTTGAAAAGTGGGTCAAACTCATAGCTGTTGATTATAGAGACTAATGCTGCAATTTAGGCCACTTATATCAATGGCCTGCAGTCACTATGCAAAGCTCTTGTGCCAAGAAGGCAGAGCATAAACATTTCTCCTCCACTGAGTCATATCTCTCCTCCAGCGAATCATATCTCAACTAATTGCACCGATCAGGGTCCATTGATATGTGTCTGTATATGCCCATATTTTCAACAAGGGCGTTGATGCTGGACTGACAGTTCTGTTAGACAAATGCCTTTCAAAATGCTTCATGACAGCAGCAGTGATGTACTTAACCTGGCATGGTTTTGGAGCAATGAGAGGCTGATACATTGTCTTGGTGACTGGCACCAGACCATGCAAATACAAAACCCACATCCAGACAAATACATACGAACACACACACACACAAACACACGCACACACACACACACACACACACACACACACACACACACACACACACACACACACATGTAGAAACTCATACCAAAATATAGCTGTAACTGCCACAGCAACTTTTATGACTTTAGCTGATTTCAAAGGTTTATGTCAAGCTCTTCCATTGCTTAACTCCCACCCACTCAGTGCTCCCTTTACAACTGCTTGGGGTCCCACAACCTGGCCCAACTGGCGCCATGCACAGGAAGGCTCCAGGGAAATAAACAGCTCCATTATGTTTTTAACCCAAAAATGTTAAGAACTGGTGACAGGTGTGACGAATTATCTGACAACAGTGGCTTAGCCACCTAACATGTATTTATTTAAAATAATTATTGCAGAAAATAACTGCAGTCAGAGCTGCCGTCAATAAGATGTCTAGGGGAGGAAGTAGAATGTGTGAGGATGTAGTGCAAGTGTCCGTATGATGTTGAGAAAGATGAGTAAAAGTTTAAGAATGAGAGAAGGTGCCTGCGGGAGAACAATCAACCAAAGTGCCTTCTAAAGCAGAAATGTGTCTAACCCAGAGAGAGGGGCAGAGAGAGAGAGAGAAAGAGAGAGAGAGAGAGAGAGAGAGAAACAACCCTTTATAGCCTAAATCATCAATCCAAAGAGTGGTTAAGAACACGGTTGCAGCATATCTTTGTTTTGGCTAAATAGTTTTTGTTAGTTTAGGCCTTTATCGGCCCACATCAGGACTTCTTGGAAACAGTGCATTTAGAGAAAAAAACATGGACGAAAGGGTCATGCGACGCAAGTTTGGATGTATCAAGTGTTTTTTTCAATAGTTTTGCTCTCTCTTTTGTCTGTTTCTCTTTCTGTTCCCCTCTCTCTCCCTCTCCCTCTCCCGTGACCACTATTGCATCATTAATACCCCATCTTGAACGGCTCCACCAAGTGAAAGACAGGTACAGAACAGGGAGTACTAATCAAAACCAATGGCACTCTCCTGTTCTGCCAAAAAAGTCTCAAGGTAAGGCAACTGTTCGAGCCATAATCTGGCTGGGAACTAAAAAAATACAGTATGGCTTGAGGATATTGACACAACAAATACAGGAAAAGGGAAGGCGAGGTGGCCCACCCTTGAACCGAGTGCTATGAGGATTGCATAAAACAGCAATAGATCATTACAATAAATCTGCACGTGGGAATGGAGCAGTGAATTGCAAGACAGTGCCAGTACTGATGTAGGATATCAAGGAACTGATGGGAAGTGGTTAATATGCTATACAACAAATGCTGTATCAAAAGGTCCATGCATGTGTAAGCTTACACACCAGCAGAAAAAGCTATGTGTAGGAGACAGATATGATTGACAGCAGATTGTTTTACTGATTTCTTTTTTTTTATTTGCCATTTTGCCATTGCCACTGAACATTACATTTGTACGTCAGTGGTATGTCAGAGAAGTCACTGGTTGAAACTAAATGTGTAAAACTGCTAAAATAAAGATAGGGTTCATGACAATGTAATAGCTTTATGGAAAGATTACTGATTTTCTGGGTGAGTGTGTGTGTGTGTGTGTGTGGGATTGGCTTCTTAAATCAGTTTTATTCATGTAATATAATAGATATGTTATTATTGTTGTTGTTTTGTGTTACTGTTATAGCTGTTTTGTTGTGAGGTTTATTCTAGCAAAAAATCTAACAAAAAAATGTAATATTATTTAATAATTTAATTTGTTATCATTGCAATGTATAAATACACAAATCCATACATACTGATACAATATCTCCAATCAGAATACAATGTTTAGAGTTAAGTGTTACAAAGTTGAATTTACATGGTGTACTCAAGAACTGGACAGAAACACCAGTGCCCCCTCCTGGACCCTTTTGGTCAGTGATTCCATTTGGGAGTGATCAATTAAAATCCTAGATCACATAAATTAAAGGGGAACTATGCAGGTTTTTTAGCTTAATTTACCTTAACATAACAGCTTTGGAGTCATTAGAATGGTTATATGACTTTTTTCGGGTTGAATGGTGGCCGTCTTGCTTTCCCCTAGTGACTGAGGTAGAGTGAGGTTCGTCCCTTAGCTGAGTGCAGTATTATACCCTACGTGCTAATCAAGAGAACCTCATTTAGCTGTGAGGGTGATTCCCACCTGAGTACACTCAGTAATGGAGGGGGAATGGGACTAGTTTCAGAGAGGCCCTAGGTGTGCTTTCAGCTGCCCTAAAGGATGGAGCACACATTTGAAGGTGCCTCCTTCCTCAGAACCGTGATGGGGACAGACCAGCGTCGGACTGGCCGAAAATCCGTGGGCCGGAACACGTCGTACCCGGCCGCCTCCACCGTGGTCCTTCTCTGGGCACGGTGCAGAAGGATGCGGTAGGTGCCCGTGATGGGGTTGCGCGCGTCCGTCCCCAGGCAGTTATTTAGCAGCTGCGCCCGCCCGATGCCCATCTCCTCCATCGCTACCTTCACCTCGCTCTCCTCCGCGCTCAGTGCCCTCGCGGGGTCAGCCAGGTGAGCGGGCGTGAGGCAGACCGGAGAGTACGGCTGTGTATACTCCACACCCTTCAGCCACGCGCTGGACATCATCTGGGCCATAGAGAAGCGCTCGGCCGCGACGCTCCTCAGCAAGCCGCGGATGATGTGCTGGCAGCCTTCGGGGACGTAGGAGGGGATCATGTAGGAGCCCTGCAAGATGCAGTGCTTCAGGCGGCCCAGGTTAGTAGCACAGAACGGCAGGGTGGCGGTTACCATGAAGTACAGCAGAACGCCCAGGGCCCACATGTCTACGTAGCGGCCATTGTAGGACTTGTCCCTGAAGAGCTCCGGGGCCGAGTAGGGCGGCGAGCCGCAGAAGGTTTTCAGGATAGCGTTGGGCTGGCTCGCAGTGCTGAAGCCAAAGTCCCCCACTTTGATGCAGTGGCTGGTGGAGTAGAAGATGTTCTCCGCCTTCAGGTCCCTGTGCACAATGTTGCTGTCATGCTGTGGGACAGGACACAAAGAAAGGATGGTGTTAAGGAAGGAAGGACGGAAGGAAGGAGAAAGATGAAGGGAATTTATAGAGCCAAAGTTTGCCAAATAATGGTATGGAAATAATAACTGAATCAAAATAGTCTGAAGATAAAAGGAAAGCCTTCTGGAAAAAGACAGTGGAGTCAAATTAAAACTATCAACATGTATCTTGATATTTAGGCTACAGGCAGAGGGCCCGTACAATTATTACTAGGCTGCATGACTTTTAGCATATATATGCACTAAAAATAAGTTTTAGAAACCAGGGACTGTGTTCACATAGCATTTCATCTAAGCATTAAGAGTACTCTTAGAACTAAGAGTTTTCTTTTAAAACCTATTCACAAAGCTGCTGAGACCAGCGGAAGGAAAACCAGCTTGGATGTCAATTCTGTGTGCTTACCATGTGCTTAACTGCAGCCAGGATCTGTGAGAAGACCATCTTGCTCTCCAAATCAGGGAGACGCCCCCTAGTGACGATGCGGGAGAAGAGCTCTCCTCCACCTGCATACTCCATCACCAGGTAGAGCCGGTGCAGGGTCTCCACCACCTCATACAGACGCACTATGTTGGGATGAGACAGTTTCTCCATGCACGACACCTCGGAGGAGAACATCCGCTGTGACCGCTTGTCCAGGCGTGTTTTGTCCAGTACTTTGATAGCTACCCTCTCTTGGTGCCATAAAAGAATGTGCAGCACAAAGATGAGAGAACACAAAGAGGAGTCACAGTAACCAGAGTGAGAAGAGGAGAATGAAAGTGAGGAGAAAGGAGAAAGAATGAACAATTAGAATTGAAATAAGAAGTTCATGTGTAACTAGGGTTACATGAACATCTTACACATATTACACGTTACGCATACACAACATTGCAATTACAAAATTAATTAACTACAGCAAAATACATGAATGAATAATACAATATATAATACATGCAATATTTACTAATAGAACCTAAAGACACTTATCTAACATGACATGTAAGACATGACCTCATGGATGAAGCAAGTCATTCCCTTCTTCACCTTGCTTTCCTGTCTGGGTCTACAGGGCCATTGCCTGGTGAGCTCTCTGGGGATTAGCAGCTGCTCAGTAGCCAGTCGGCTCCTGCCCTCCAGGCTCTGACCCAGTTAGGAGGCCCACAGACTTACTGAGCAGTGTGCGAGACAAGAGCCACGTGTGTGTGTGTGTGTGTGCTGCTGACGACGTAAGACAGGAGGGGAGACCTGCTTCAACTCACTAGCATGTCCTCCCAGAGCACAGCGTAGCGTAACATGCCCGGGGAAGACCTCTGGGATGTGCCATGTGTCTGATGTACACAGGGCATGCAGTCCTTTCAGGAGGCTAGCCATTGGTGACTTCAATAGAAATTGATATTTTTGTTATATTAAGCTATGGTTTTCAGTTAAATAAGATGGTGATTGCAACATACAGTCAATTTCTTGTATTATGCCCGTTGCATAACTGAATATATTGTTGAATGTTACATTCATGTAGATTACAAATATGTAAGAAATGTAAGAAAATATGTAAATTACAACAGTATTTGAAGAAATATGTAAGAACTCTGTGTAAAAAGCAAAGTACCGGTATGCCATTTAATTAGACAAAAAGTACACAAGCCATCCCTGGTGCAAGAGTACCTTACCTTTTGTCAGGTCGTGCACCCCCATCTTGACCTTGGAGAAGTTCCCGCTGCCAATCTCCCCTCGTAACTCATAGAATCCCACCCTGCGGCCGAACGCCAAGTCGTTCATCACCTTGTCCATGTGGGACAGGTTGTTAACAGCCTGGGTGAAAGATGTCTGCTTAGGTTGCACCTCTGTGGCCTCATGGACACTTTCGGAGGCCTCATGTTTCCCATCAATCTTTGCGCTCTTCTCTGCCTCGGTCGTTTTGACTTCAGCCGTCCAGGCAATGTGGGGGGTGGGCTCTTTCGGGCGAGAGGGCATTGTGTGTCTGTTGGCTCTTGCGTCCTATAGCCTAGAAAGCTGACTGTGACTCCAAATTCCGCTTTAATGTTCACAAAGACATATAAATGCACCTAAGAAACGTCTGGTTGTGGTTTCTCCTCAAAATGTTTTCTCTCCGTCCAAGAGTGAACAGGGCTCATCTGCCATTTCTTCAGTGGAGTATTAAAGAGTGTAGAGTTGCTCCTTCACTTGCCCCGACACAGATAGCCCACACAGTTCCAGAAATTAAAGGAAATAGAACCAGTATCATTAGTGCAGTCAGAGATCCTTATCTGACAGTTAAAAGTGATCCAAGACACTCTTCTAACGCTGGGTTTGTCTCCTTTGCCGTCTATGCCAGTTTGTCAGTCTGGGTCTGCCAAGATTTTTCTGTCCCACAATTCCTCCACAGATGCGGACGGTTGTGCCTCTCTGATAGGGATGGATGTTTCCCCCCTTAGTCTAGTGCCAGTTGATCTGTCAGTATCTGCCAGGTATTCTTCTGTCCACTGGTCTTGCTCTGTCCTTCTGTTCCTCTACAGCCTGTTGCAACTTAGCGACAGGGACTTCAAGTCAAGTTCCTCTCCCTCACACTCACAACGCATGCAACTACACTCCCTGTCTCTGTGAGTCTTCCTCTTACACCCTGGCGCTCAGAGTGACTTTACTCTTGTCCACGTGCCGCGCTGTGGTCTCAGAGCGAACTAATCCTCCAGACGGGACTGATGCTCTGCCCTGCCCTGCCAGACAGGAGGCTTTGAGATGACTGCCTGCTGCAGCTGCACTTTCTCCAGAGGTATCTGTACGCTCTTTGGCCACTCACTGGCCTCTAGGTGAAGGACAGACTAATGACATAAGCCTTGTGTTTCAAAATAGTCTGGGTCATTGCAGAAAAGATTAAATAAAATAAAAAAACAATTACACAGAGGATTAATCGTGTGTATAAGATTGTTCTTTGTTGGAAGTTTACATTAGTGTAAGTGAAGGCATTAGTACTGTGCTTCAAACACAGTTATGTCATCGTATTATATATACTGTGATAGTTGTGGGTCTTTCAAGAGGGGTCTAAAGGCATATCTGTTCAACATGCACTTAGTTTATTAAGCCTTTCTCATGCATTATGGTTTGTATATTATAGTATTCATTTATTTTCATTAGGTTATTGATTGAATTGACATTATTGTTCATTATTGCTATTCTCCTTAATGTAGTCTTACCAACTTTTTCAATTGTTTGAAACTGTTAAATTTAACTTTGTATTGTTGTTATTTGTATGTCACTTTAGACAACAGGGTTTGCTAAATACCATAACTATAACCATATACTGTATAACTATAACACACAAGTCCATTATCCTATAATTACATTAACTTCTGTGAACACAGCAATGACTCGTTCACTTACCACTATGATTGTGTTATAATGATAATCATAATCATATTCGTAAACACTTGTGTACCTTATTCAACACTGTACACACTTGTTTATGCCTCCAATGCCACAATCAAGTTTGCAGATGACACCACAGTGGTGGGCCTGATCAAACAGCATATAGGGATGAGGTTCAGCACCTAGCTATGTGGTGCAAAAACAATAACCTGGCATTCAATACCCAGAAGACCAAGGAGATCATTGTGGATTTCAGGAGAGCCAAGAACAGGGCACACATCCCTCTCCACATCAGCGGTGCTGAGGTGGAACGTGTGTCTAGCTTTAAGTTCCTTGGGGTACACATCAATGAAAATCTTTCTTGGTCTCTCAACTCCTCCTGTCTGGTGAAGAAGGCGCATCAGCGCCTTCACTTTCTACGAACCCTGAAGAAAGCACACCTATGTCCTAGGATTCGAACAGACTTCTACTGTTGTACCATTGAGAGCATACTCATAGCTTCTTTCCAGAGGCTGTAACACTGCTGAACAAAACACCTCCTGTCTAGCATTTGCACTTTAGCTGTTACTAGTTTACCTGTTTACGTTTTACTACTGCACTGTTTACCTGTTTACATTGACTGTATTGCACTGTCACTGTAAACTGTTTACCTGTTTACATTTACTCCTACACTGTCTCACCTATGACCTTGCACTGCTAACACCCCATACCGTACATTACATATATATATATATATATATATATATATATATATACAGTATAGTGCACAGGTTTATGGGCAGGCCTTGTACAGTGGGCAGGAGTAGTACAGTGCTGACCCAAAGCCAGGTCAAGATGAAGGACAAGAGGGACAGGTCCTGTGAACCAGACACTTACAAGCCAGACCAGACTAAACAAATGCGTAGACGGACAGTGGTCTCATAAGTTCATAAGTAACACACACACACACACACACATGCAGACAGTGGTCTCATAAGTAACACACACACACACACACACACACACATGCAGACTGTGATCTGTCTGATCAGTCTGGCCTGGTAGTGATCACGTGAGCAGCATTTACTCATCCAGCTGATTCATATATAATCCTCTGAGCAGCACACCTGAGTGAGTGTGTGTGTGTGTGTGTATGTGTGTGTGTGTGTATGTATAAGTGTGCTGTGTGTGTGTGTGTGTGTGTGTGTGTGTGTGTGTGTGTTTGAGAGAGAGAGAGATAAAGAGAGAGAGAGAGACAGAGACTGAAAGGATGTATCAAGTACAATTGTTCAGGGGTTGGCTATTATGTGCTAACAGAAAATAATAAAATAAAAGGTCTAGTTTGTGTCAAATAATTTTGGGGTGCCATTAGTTGCACTGTAAATAACATTGCTTCGTGATGAATGATAATTTCTTAGGAAGACTACTTTAAGTCCCTATTAGCAATGATCATGAGAATTATCTGTGATTAGCTGTGAGTTGTTTGTGATTGAAACCCCTTCCTTCTGGTATCAGTGTATTCAGTGCATGAGTTTGTGTGATGTGCTCCTGAAGGTGTAACCCAACTTCAATCAATGAAGTAAGCCAAGGTGAAAATGGGTGAGGATGAAGGGTAGACTTCAAAGAACTGTCAGTTTCTGCAGTAGAATTCACATATTAAAAAGTGTAAATCCCTCAAGATGTTGACAGTCAGAAGCTTGCCAACTCCTTTGCTCAGTTTTCAGAGCTGGAGAGAATTTATCTTTGCCTGGCCATGGCCTCATCACAATTCTATGTAACAATAAATAAAAAAATGTTTTTGTCGTGTTTTTCTTCCCTGCTCAACGTATTGTGAAAGAACACACTTGGATCCCAAACTGAAAAGCAAACGAGTCGGATCACGCAGGGTTCCTGCTGTCTGCAAATAAGCTGTCCTGTTCAGAGATGGTTTATTATGTTTTCGAAAATTTATTGGGTTTGGTTTCGGTAAGTACAAATTTGATGTGGAATGACTCCGCATGTTGAGACCACAACATGCTCTGAATACGGTCCAAGTTGGGTGTGTTTCCTCATCCTAGAAACCACAGCAAAATTGGACTATGGTCAAATCAAGCAGTACCATAATAAAAAATAAGCATGTACGAGACAAAATGATAAGGTGTGGTAGAATGCTTTGGTGTGTGTGTGTGTGTGTATGGGATGTGTGTGTGTGTGGGGGGGGGGGGGCATCAGTGAGTTTCTTCACCTCTTTCTTTTTCTTTCTCTGTTGTTTCACTCCGAGGAGTCTTTATCAGCAACCTGTAATGTGAGTGCTTATCTGTAATTATGACATCTAAATTGCTTTTATATCAGTGTGGCCTCTGAGGCTTATCCCCTCCTGATTCTCCAGAGTGTGTGGATGGGGCAGTGGCCTGGCCCTTGAGCCTGTGGCTGCTGGGACTCCATTTGGTCACAGCGCTGAATAAACACATGGGTGATTGCGTGACCAAACCCACCCACCCCCCACCCCTGAACCCATCTCGAGGTGGTGCAGGCCCCTCGCTGATCTTGTTTACACGGCCGGGACCATTTTTGTTTTAAGTGGAGGTGCTAAACACCTATCCCCCTGAGATAAAAGATGATTAATGCCTTTCAGTGAGCGGTGCTTATGGGTCTCAAAGCTCTTTAAGCACTTAATTAGGCAGATCTCAGGCACATGTATCAGTTTAGATCCCCCAGCACCAAAGGGGAACAAGGTGAAAACTCCAAGGTGAAAACTCCAGGAGCTTTCCAGAGGGACTGCCTTTGATGTGGCCCTCCGCCTTAAACACCGTCCCCGAGGTGGCTTTTCAAGCATGGAAATTTGATTAGGTCCTGTCCTTTTTCTTGCTCCTCTCCCCTGAAACTCCACACCATCAGCCAGTGACAACTGCAGTCAGAACAACAGGCCAATATAAATATCCCTGGCCAGTGACACACAGGGGTCAGAGTGGATCCACAGAGTCAGGAGAGGCTACTGCAAAGAAGAGAGGTAGCACTATGGATATGCCAACCCTGTGTCTCTTCATTATTCTCTACACTCTCCGTCAAGTTTGTAAGTACTGGGTCTTTTCAAGCTTTCCTTTATTTAATCATTTATATACTTAGCATTTATTTTTCTGGAGAATATTAGCATAAGATCCCCAAAATGTTTCACTGCAGTCCTCTGTCAAACATAGTGATGCCTGTTTAACTAGGATAGGGCGCTCAAGCCAAGGTTGAATGGAGTGCCTGAGCATAATTATTGTCAATACAAAATATTAGCAAATGAAACAGTGGTGAATCTACTGTTACATATATAATATTATTACAACTTTTATTACTATTTTTAAAAAATGGATCTGATTATTTTATTATATATATACTGTATATATTATATATATAAAAATAGGCCTTAATGTTGGTCTATTTGTTTACATTAGTGTTCTGTTTTGAAGAATCAGTCCTGTTGGCACACACAGATTTGCTGCCATGTTGTAATGCAGTTGTAGTGTAGCGTTGTAGTGCAGAAGTGCCCTAATTGCCTGCTGCTGTTGTTCTTGTCGCCCCCTCAGTAGGTGCTGTGTTAGCTGAGCATATGGAGCCCAGGAACCTGTTCACAGAAAGGGCCTGCTGCAGGCGCCAGAGCCATCTTGTTTACATCGGCCGAGGTAAGAGGCTGGCCTTAGTCTTTGGAAGCCCCATTCGTGGCCTTAGTCTGTGGTGCCCTCACAAGAGAATCTCACAAGAATCTTCACATGACACTGACACACATGTTCTACCAAGAACCTGGTGTGGCCATATCATGTGGCCTTACATCTTTGAAGGAACATTATTTTATTTCATCCATTCTAATGATGCTCTATGTCAGTACTATTTTCTTGAACACACCATTTCTATGACTTTCTATGTTTAATGTGGTTAGTGGAGAGCTGATCATAGAAGTTAAAACCTTAAAAATATTGCCGATATGATTAATAAAATTACTCCCGGTAGAAATAGCTGTTTTGTTTTTTTACAGATATTTCAGGAAGTCCAGTTAATGTTGATGTGGGCAAATGCAGAAGCCATTGCGGGGGACCTATAAAAGCTTCACCATCACATGACACAGCCACACGTGTTAATCCCAGGCATTCCTCAATGCTGGATTACCTCAGGAACAAAAAGGTAAGGCACTCTGGAACTGCTCCAGCAATAACATCAACAACCACAAGAGGACGCTGTTGTACATGGTCTTATGGTCAAGCCTGGAATAGTCAATATTGGAAAGCTTTGTGTAGCTGTAGATTACATATAGAAATACAGGTAATATAGAATCTACAATATAGTATATTAATATAATAAAGTAATATAGAAATCATAGTTTTACTCCTGGATAACATTGTTGACTATTCAGGGCCAATAAATATAAGCTAACCTCAATCTTTGTGCTTGTTCAGCTTTATCAGGTTAAATCAAATGAGGATACGTCTCCACATACTAAAGATGCCTCCAGCAAAGTTCCCTCGTGTGGAGCAGATTTAACGTGTGAACCAACCGGCCTGAGAGTGGACAAGGTGATGCTTTTTGATGGCCTCCGAGAGGTTGAGACCATCGAGGAATGCCACTGCGAGACAAAACTGTCCCAGTGTATGCGGGTTCCCGCACTAAAGACCTTCAACTTCGAAACACCCTATGAGACTGTCGTTGATGTGGGGAAGTGTGCAGGCTCCAAGGCTGAACGAGGTGTGTTTTGTGAAACCTATCATAAATTTACGCAAATAAAACGAAACAAATATATATATGATTTTTCCACTACCCTATGAAATTGACATGTCAAATAATGATTGTTGAAGCATAACAAGAAAAGGTTCATAATAGAAATGGATAGGCGGTGAGATATAGGCCTATTTCAGCCCATGCCATTTTAAATGTGGGCCCTACATTTCGTGACATTAACATCAATGCTTCCATTTTCCTACAGAGGGCTTCTCCTGTGTCCCCACTAAATTTGACGCTGCGCTGGTTGAGAACCCAAACAAAGTTGAGCTGGTGCAGACCGTAGAGACCTGTGAGATGAAGGAAGGGTGCTACAGAATCCCATACATTGAGTACCACTATGAGCTGGCCTATGACCCCGATGGAGTCAAGAGTGAGAAACTCAAGGTAAGCTACTCGGACTTCTCCATCTAACTGATCTGGATTAAGTAGTGAGGGATCAATTGCAGATTGAGGCTGACATTCAGGTTTTGGTGGGGAAAGCCCTGAAATGACTATACCTGCTCTGAATTCACATGTTTAATTAACATTTTCACCAATGACCCGGGATCAGGAAATGGGAGTTTGTCATTGGCGTGAGGTGACAGACATAGCTAATAAGTCATCTACATTTGTCAGTCTTCTCACCTGGGCCCAGGATAATCCATTTCCTCCAAATTCAACTCACTTGGTGGGGGTGCTGGGGATGATGGAGTTCTTTACTTATCCAGATTTGTCACTGCAGGACATCTATAAGCACAACTTGTACATAGCTGAAATAAATGATATATGCCAGTGTTATTTTACAGGAAATAAAAATAGCATTAATGCGGTATAGTAGTAATTATAGGAGAGACATTTTTCATTGAGGAAGTTCAAATAGTGTAAAATTCTGAAACAGTCCAAATATCTGTTATACATCAAATACATCTTTTGCATCTTTTGTCATACAATACTCCTAGACTTACCAACTTACTAATACTAAGACTTACTAATAATGAATGCTTACTAGACTTACCATAATAATGAATGACATTCTTGAGGTGAAATATTGCTTATGCATATTGCTTCTCCGTTCTCGCAGGCATTTTGTCAGTTGTTCACATTGAGGCCCTGAAAATGTAGACAAATGCTCATAACTACATTATGTCATAACTACAAACAAATAAGGAAAATGTATTTACTGTGCTACAATTATCTAGTTTCTTGTAGCTACAGAGGCATTTAATGTTACATTATTGCACATAAAGTGTACTTACAAAAGTAGTAGCATTGATAAATAATTGTGGCCATTACCATTGTTCCTATCTATCTAAAATGTACTTTTATTTTTATTTTTAAACAAATTGTGCCACTACACTAACCAAACTCACTCCTGTGGGTAAAACTTTTAGTTTGTTTAGTTTGTCACTGTCTAACACCCCTCTCCCAAAACGTGTGAAGAACAGAGTGCCCAAATGGTGCCTGCAGGTGTCAAATCAAAGCACTTAATATGCTTAACGGCCTGCCCCCTACCCCATCCCCAGTTTCAAAGGTGCGGGGGTGGATGTTTGCAAGTGGCAGTGAGCTGATGGCCGAATCTCTTGTCTTGCTAATGTTCCACAGGAAATTGATGTGGGCAGGTGTCTGGGGAGCTGTGCCATAGGAAACCGATGTCTTCTCAGGTAAGCGCCAGCACAGCTGGGACAACTGCAACCCCCTCCACCACACCACACCACACTCTCCACCACACCATACCACACCACACTCTCCAGCACTCCTCCTTCTCCACTCCTCCTTCACCCATCCCAGAACTGTTTGCTTTGACACCTCAGAACCCTGGCCAGTATCAAGAGGAATCTGAGGAATCATGTCTGGTTTAATTTCCAACTAACACTGCTGATCTCCACAAATATTCTGATTAATTTCATTTAGATTCAGCATTCTTAAAAGCTTTTGTGATCAGCATAGGTTTAATTCTACACTGACTCTGTGCTCGTGTATTGATCTTCATGTATAGTGAAGCATAAGAAGAACAGCATGGGAAAGGCATGGAGCTGACAGGGTTCTGAGTATTATGGTCCAACACATCTGATCCCAAAAGCTGATCTAACAGCACATCTGATGCCAAAAACTCATAAATGTGTCCAGAAATGGGGTCTAACATTTAATTGTTTGATTTTGATTATCTGTAGTAGTATGAAGGTTTGTATGTCCTTCCAAAACTCAACTGAATTTCCTTAAGCCATAAGCCAAACAAAGGCCAAAAACCATTTGTAGACATTGAAGCAGGTCATTATTATTTGCTAACTTATGTAACCTATTTGTATCCACATTGAAGCAAGTCATTATTATTGGCTAACTTATGTAACCTATTTGTATCCACATTGAAGCAGGTCATTATTATTTGCTAACTTATCTATTTTTATCCACATTGTAGGAGTGCTGCTAACCCAGAAGAGTGTTTGCTGTGGGCAGAAGGTCCAGGGAATGCATGTGTTCCTCAAGGTTATGAGAGCAACACATTCCTGAACCAGCACGGCCAACTCCGCACTGTTCTCTCCATAACGTCCTGCTTATGCCAATCCTAAACATGGTGACCCTGCTACCACACACACACACGCACACACATACAGCTCAATCTTGATCTCGGTCTCTGTAGTGAGTGAGTGATCCCTGGGCCAGAGCCATTTGCACTACTCAGTGTTGCATACATCCTTGTAATATATGTAAAATATGTATTAATTAATTTTGTAAATAAAATGTATGTGAGCCTTCTTAGTGTGTGGTTTGGGTTATTAATGTTCATCCTGTACAACATTAGGAAGATCAGACATTATCTGACACAAGATGCCACACAATTTCTTGTTCAGGCCATGGTCATTTCCAAACTGGACTACTGCAATTCATCGTTAGCTGGCCTGCCTGCTTATGTAGCCATTATAGCTGATTCAGAATGCTGCAGCATGACTGGTCTTTAATCAGCCAAAAAGGACACAAGTAACTTCTCTCTTAGTTATTCTCCATTGGCTTCCTGCAACAGACAGAATTAAATTAAAATCCTTCACACTGGTCTATAGGACACTTACTGGATCTGCAACTGCTATTTCAATTCCATGATCCAGCTCTACATCCCCAATCACCCACTGCTGTCCTCTGATGAGCGTCTGCTGTGTCGACTAGTCATTAACGCTAAGAGGTCAAATTCAAGACTTTTTTTCCTCAGTGGTTGCTCGTTGGTGGAATGGGTTGCTAGTGTTCTGTGTTCCTGTGATAGTTTTGGGTCTTTCAAGAGGGGTCTAAAGACTTATCTGTTCAGCTTACACTTCATTTATTAATTCTAATATGGTTTTGTTGTGGTCTGCATATTTATGGGTTTTGTTTATTTTCATTATTTTGTTTTTTAATATTGGATTTATATTATTTGTATTATTACTATGTTGCTTAAGGCAGACTTACCACGTTTTTACGAGCTGTTTACCATTCATTTTAACTATTGTAATGTTCATATTCTGTAAGTCGCTTTGGGCAAAAGTGTCTGCTAAACACTAAAATAAACTTTCCTTTCCTAATATCTTACAGTATGTTCACATGGCACAGTATTGCTAGATGTGTATCTGGATACATCGCTTATAGGAATCTGTCATTAAACATGATATCATCCCACAACTGAAACACTTGAAGTGCTCCTTGAAACGAGTTTAGTTTGCACCAATGAAAATAAAAAAATAAAAAGAAGAAAAACTAGAGAGACTGAAGCACCATATGGCAATGCTCTCTTCTTGGTGTAGGCCTAAGCAATACACAACTGGAATGATTTGATGACCCCCTTTAACTTTGCAAGTGGTTGCAGACACGTGTTTGTAATTACAGAAAGTAAACGTCTGCTTTTCATGTAGGCTACTCCCTGGATCCACCTCTGACCGTATCTTTTGATTTGTTTACTTGCAATGACTTGTTGCATGTGTCAGACAAGCGACAGAAAGCCATCTACTTGTTAGCGGCCTTGGTGTTCTTTGAAACTCGTATTCTCTTATATGGTGCAATAGCCCAGGCTATACGGACAGCCACCCAGAATAAACACACGATGTTGGAGCGGAACAATAAACGAAACTGGGGCCACCACCCCAAAAAAGTAAGCATATGGTATTTTGGATAGGTGAAATTAACATCACTGTAGTTGCACTGCATTATACGGCATTTTAAGTCTATAACAAGTAACACATTTTAGAGGATTTATGAGTTAGGTTACATGCAGGCATGGGACAAAAAAAACCGTTAAGCGCAAAGGTGGGAGACAAAAATCCTCCATTACGCACAGTAAACACGCATTTTCCCGGTGTCAATTGGAATCGATTATGTGGATCAATTAGGATGCATAGAGATGATAGAGGCTATTGTTGGATATCTTCACTAAATTACTCCAAGAGGAAAACAAACGTTAACACGTAGGCTACATACACAAACAGCCCTAAACGTGCTAGATTATCCGGTGGCTTTATCTTCTGGGATTGTTTTCATGAAATATTCAAACACAACATGATCCGTTAAATTAATACGGTCATTTACATTTCGTAAATACAATCGATGGAGCAAACTTCTTGGAACGATTTTTCATTCTCTCATGGCAGTGTTTGACCAGGTGCGAGCAAATTAAACTAGGTGCAACAAAGTATGCGGTCTTTATTGTCTTGTTTATCGAAGTAATAGACGTTCCTGTATAACACTATCCCCATTTGTCTAAATTAATTGATCCATTTCTTAGAACGTTAACCTCCTGTGGTGGGTAAACTTCCTTGCTGTCTCCCGAACAGAGCACAGGCCGTTCATAGTTTCCCCACTGTGCTCACATCATGGCGGTGAACATCTGTGTTAAAAAACTGAAAAAGGTCCTCTTTATTAAAAAATAACACTTTACTTGTGCCCTGAAGACATGAACCTGAACACATTTCTAGACACGGTTTTCTAAATATAGACAAGGTAATTTCCTCCTTAATTTCTGTAGGCTGACTGACGCGGCTCACCCGAGTAATCAATTTCACACCTTGTTAACAACGCCATTAGTTTGCCTTTACATTCGCTGATTGTTGATTTACATTTGCGACTAAATGGCATATTGTAAGGCTGTTGTCCGAGAACATACACACACATCCTCGTCATATCATATAAAACGCTGCTCTGCTCCGTCAGAGTCAGTTGGGTTTGAAGGTTTGACCAGACTACATGCTTGCTCCAGAAAAGTGGACGCGCCAGTAAAGAATTCCAGGATGTTACCTGTTGTACTCATCGTCATCTCCCTTGTGAGAGTTCTCATCGCCAGGCCCTCCATGGACTACTTGGAAAATCACTTTAATTTGGCGAACGAGCCTAAAGAGGTTCGCTCTAAGGCTATCAAGCAACTTTTGGAAGTGTTTGGGATGGAGGACCCTCCTCTAACCAGAGGCCACAAACAACCACCACAGTACATGTTGGACTTGTACAACACGGTGGCGGATGTGGACGGGGTCACCAAGGACCCACATCTTCTCGAGGGAAACACGGTTCGCAGTTTCTTCGACAAACGTAAGACAATACAATTGTTACTTTTTTTGTAGTCTACAGCTTGTGCGCCACCTTATCCCCAAAACAGTTTCCTAACCCTTCTTAATGGTCACCTAACTAAACTTCTGTTCCCCTTTACAGTACGCAGTGAACAAGTTGAATACATGTTTAATTTGTCAACGGTGGCTAAGAGCGAAAAGATCCTCACTGCAGAACTTCATCTTTTCAAACTAAGACCTCAAGTGTCAGTGACTTTCAACAGGCATCATTACTGCCAGGTAAAAAAAATAATAAGTGTCAATTCCATTGTACATGGAAACAACATAACTGTTTGCCAATGTAGCATTCTTAACCACCATAACCTCACATGAATCTCTTAACACAGGTCAGTGTCTACCAGCTTCTGGATGGTGACAAAATGAATGTCTCTCAGGGAAAGAAGCTGCTGTCCTCACGTCTCATTCCTGTCCACTCCAATGGATGGGAGGTGTTTACCATCACCCAAGCAGTGAGTCCAGTTTTTGCATTAAATCAGTAATAATGGTGTGGTGTGTGTGTATGTGTTCACAGCACAAAACATTTTATACATAGACATTTGAATTGTACAGAGTGGAGTTGTTAAATCCTTTCGTTCTCCACAGGTCCGCTCCTGGATGTCAGATAAAAGCAGCAACTTGGGGCTGTTGGTGACTGTGAAAACCCTAGCAGGCAGCCAGATGGACAACAGCATACTGAAGTTTGCCTCTGGACGTAACCACCACCATAGCAAGCAGCCCATGCTGGTCTTATTCACCGATGACGGACGACGCACTGCCAGTCCTGAGAGCAACACCAAGGGTATATCAGGCTAAACCACCGGTTTATTTTTTGTGTGTGGTTGACGTGATATACGCAGTTTTTATGTCGGGTCAATATATATAAAAATGGAGGGGTGATTGCTAGGCACAGAGGTCTATTGAGAGGATGTAGAAATAGTGAGATGCAGAATGCTGAACAATAAGAACACTTTCTGCAGATGCACTACAAGTTAGAGTGTGGGGCATGAAGTTTCTTGTAAAACCAGGGCATTTTAGACCAATGTCTGTCTTCAGCTGTGCACTTTGTGAAACATCTGTTCTGAATGTATGCATTAAATGAATGTATTTTCTTTACCTTCAGATGGGGAAGCCTCTGTGCCCCTCACAGTGCCCATGCTGCCCATGCTCGGGGCAGGCAGGCGCAGCGCCCGCTCTCTGGACTACGACGAGAATGGTGATAGGATGTCTTGCCAACGCCAGCCGCTCTATGTGGACTTCGAGGAGATTGGCTGGTCTGGCTGGATCGTGTCGCCACGCGGCTACAACGCCTACCACTGCAAGGGCTCCTGTCCCTTCCCGCTGGGCCAGAACATGCGGCCCACCAACCACGCCACTGTCCAGTCCATCATCAACGCCCTGAAGCTCACCAAGGGCATCGACACACCCTGCTGTGTGCCAGACAAGCTCTACTCCATCAACCTGCTCTACTTCGATGACGATGAGAATGTGGTGCTGAAGCAGTATGACGACATGGTGGCCGGGAGCTGTGGCTGCCACTGAGACTGCCTGTGTGAACTCTCTCTCCCTCTGGGCTGCCTTCAACACGCCACTCTCTAGACCTGGTTCTTATTGCGCTGCGCAACACTGGCAGGATTGCAGCTCTCTGTAAAAGACACTCCATCATTTCTCACCATGCAGGTCCATTTTAAAAGTCACCGGGCACCATTATTGTGCAATAGGCGCTCGGCTCTACTGGAAGCCAGTTGCACTATGAGATCATGAAGTTGTGTCCTAATGGGCTAAAGTGCAGAAAAGAGTCCCAGTATTTCTCTGTTGTGATCAGTAGTTGTCATGTTGTTAAGGTGATGCTTACAAAGCTGTCATAACTGATGAGTTTACAAGGCCTTCGTGAAGTTGTAAAATATGTACATAGACATAAATGTTTAATATATGGCGGGGTATGCGTCAACCTGTAAAGGATGTAATTTTGTATATAGCATGTTGTGAACTATTATAAAGCTTTAATAAATTGTAAAATGACAAAAGGAGTGTGTGTAACACAATATCATACAAATACACTGAAAATGCTGTACATCAACATTCAAAAAACCTACAGCTGCAATACATTTACACTTCTTGTACACATTTGTGACATAATGAGACAATGACCAATATTAAAATAATCTTGCAGCAGAATAAACCTTAAAAGACACACAAGAAGGGAATTAGTATGAACATTTTCTGTCAATTTACATGAAATGCTTCAGTGTTAGAAAAAAAAAAACATTTGCAAATTCTAATGACAAAGCACATCACACTTCAGAAAACGCAACAGTTGCTGCTTAAAATAAAGTCCTTAATGCATACTTAAGCAGTACATAAGAGGTCTGTGTCCTTACAAAGAAGACTCTCTGCTGTGAACTCTGTGCACTGTAGCTCTGGTCTCAGATGGGCCAGACATCCCGCCTCCCTCTGCGTCCCAGTGGTCAGCAGTGGCGTTGTCACGGCTCTGCAGCTCCTTATAAGACAGATGCGCCACAATGCCAACACCCAGGGAATCACCCAACACATTGGTCACGGTCCGCAGACGGTCCCTGGTCAGAAACACAAATATGATGCAGATGCTATAGTGGCCGTTTAGGTTAAATAGCCTAAGTAGGCCTAAATGTATTGCACAAATCAATGGACACAGAGCAACGCCGGTGAGTGGGAGAGAGAGAGAGAGAGAGAAAGAAAGAAAGAAAGAAAGTGTGAGTACTTTTTGCAGTAATTGACCCTTCCCCTTTTAGTTCACTTTATAAGTATAGTATAAGTATATATACTCTTTTGATCCTGTGAGGGAAATTTGGTCTCTGCATTTATCCCAATCCATGAATTAGTGAAACACACTCAGCACACAGTGTACACACAGTGAGGTGAAGCACACACTAATCCCGGCGCAGTGAGCTGCCTGCAACAACAGCAGCACTCAAGGAGCAGTGAGGGGTTAGGCGTCTTGCTCAAGGGCACTTCAGCCGTGCCTACTGGTCGGGGTTCGAGCCGGCAACCCTCCGGTAACAAGTCCAAAGCGCTAACCACACTAGCCACGGCTGTCCCCAATACCCCAAAACAGTTTCTGTTGACTGACAGAGAGAGAGAGAGAGAGAGAGAGATCCACTGCAAGAAAGCAAGAGACAGAAATCATTCCCCAAACCCTTGTATGATAATAACAGAACAATAAGGCAGACGTACAGCAGCCAATCAACAGCAATGATCACTGAGATGAGTTCTGTGGGCAGACCGACTGACGTCAGTACTATCACCATGGTTACAAGGCCAGCCTGGGGTATACCTGCTGCACCGATACTGGCTGCTGTTGCAGTAATGCTATGGAAGAGAATATCAGAATGTTATACAAAAATGCATGTGACGTGTAATCCATCAATCTCCACTAAATGCCATTGCATTATATACAAATAATATAGGTCCTGTGAAATCTATTACTTTGGAAAAGCTGAATTTCTGATCAATCAACTCAATGATCACCTTATGGTGATGACTTGCACAAAGGTGAGCTCTATGTCAGCCACCTGAGCGATGAAGATGGCTGCCACCGCCTCATACAGAGCTGTGCCGTCCATGTTCACTGTGGCCCCAACAGGAAGCATGAAGCGGCTCACGCGCTTGTCCACCCCGTTGTTCTCCTCTAGGCAGCGAAAGGTGATTGGAAGAGAGGCAGAACTACAGGAAAAGTTAAAAGGGAAACATTTACAAACACACACACATACAGAGGGAGAGGGCAGAGAAAGAGAGAAGGAATCGTTCAAATATGTTGTCTTAGTATTAAGTTAGAAATGGCCAAGTCGTATAGAAAACCCTGGAATCTCTAGTGCCCTCTGGTGGACACCTAAGGGGGTGGTCACACATTTCACCAGGTTCAACTTCAAAACCCTCAGTTATTTCAGGAAACGCTTAAAGCGATGGTTCGGAGTAATTTTACCCTAGGGTCCTTTGCACCATGACCCCGAGCCAAACACCCTCCCAGAACCTTTTTTCCCTTGGTCGAACCCTGGTCGAGTAGCGCTGTCAGAAACTAATGACGTTCTGCAGTCGTAATGGATCCAACTTTTATCTCGTAAATTACCCCACTAATAATGCCCTGAATGGTACGAAACTTCTACAGTAGTACAACTATGACCTTTAGTCCAATAACGAGGCATTAGAAAGTTTGTA
This sequence comes from Alosa sapidissima, assembly GCF_018492685.1. Taxonomy (NCBI): domain Eukaryota; kingdom Metazoa; phylum Chordata; class Actinopteri; order Clupeiformes; family Clupeidae; genus Alosa; species Alosa sapidissima. Next base: position 43,635,775 of record NC_055957.1, on the reverse strand, counting down.
AGTTTGCACCCGGAGTTTTAAGGAGTTTATTTAAATAACACTTGCCTCTGTATCTGCTACTATACCGCTGCGTCGACTGCTGCGTCGACGTTTCTTCCGTGAGCATTGACCCCGCTAGAGCCTGGTGTGGGCACCAACAAGCCATTGGTGGTCTTATAACTAGTTTTGTACTGTATAAATCAACAAAATGGCTTTTGTGAGATGCATGTTTGAGCTGATTGGTTACATCGGGGGTAAATCACTAGCTACTGAGTTGAATGTTGTTACCTGTTGGAAGCAAGCCTCCAGAAGATTGGATGGGAACATATTTCTAGGAGACAAAGTTTCAAATGACATCATCTCAGGCAGCCTATAGTTATATACCTTATAGAATATCAGTATGTAATTCATTCTATTTGCTTTCAACACAGACAGACCCTAGGGTGAAATTACTCCGAACCATCGCTTTAATCATTAAGTCCTTTTAGGCTAGTACCCCTCTCGGCGGCCATCTTGCAACACACTTTGGGCAGTTAATGGGGAGACAGACAGGAAGGGGCAGGATATGTGTAGAGACTACTGCCATATTGGCGTTACAAACTAACCCCATGCATTTTTATGGAGGATTCTTTGAGTGATGTGTCTCCTCATTGTAAAGTCTCTGACCTAGTGCTCCTCTCTCACCTGGATGACGTGCCCAGGGCAGTGAGCAGCGCCTGCAGCAGGCCTGCCATGAACAGGTAAGGGTTCTTCCAGGTGACCAGGAAGTAGAGCAGAGGCAGCAGCAGCAGGCTGTGGATCAGGAGACCGAGGACCACACAAAGCATATACCACAGCAGCTGACTGCCCATCTGCCCCAGGTCCTCCATCTCACGGATCTTCCCAGCAATCAGGAACAAAATGCCCACAGGAGCATACCTGAGGAGAGGAGAAAGATTTGACCTGTTTATCTCACCTGGTGGTAATTTAAAACATGTGGCTTTAACTTGTTCATGTTTTGAGCACACGTACACAATATGCAACTTTTACTTGTTCAGAATCAGATAGTAATAAAATTAAAGTTTAACTTGTTCAAGTACAATGCACAGATTGAGGCAGTCCATTTAGTGTAATGATGTGGACCCTGAGCACATCTGTATCAACCAATCTTCATTAATGGTTTGGTTATTAAAAGTGTCGTCGTGGTGACAAGAGAATGAGATGAGAGAGAGACTGTTACAAATGTTCAAAAGGTCTCTATGTAGACTATGTCCACCTGCCTGTCTGCCTGTCTGTCTGTCAGTCACTGTACAGTATATATCTATCATTCTTAAAACGTAATGTCACAATTATCCTCACCAGATCACAATGCCCACCAGTTGCATAATGGCGTCATTCAGGCAGTTGAAGAACTTGCGCAGTGGCCGGCCCTGCTCCCCCATCCTGCCCAGCACGGAGCCGAAGGCTATGGAGAACACCACCAGGCCCAGAGCATTGACCCCACTGCTAGAGCCTGGTGTGGGCACCAACAAGCCATTGGTGGTCTTATAACTAGTTTTGTACTGTATAAATCAACAAAATGGCTTTTGTGAGATGCATGTTTGAGCTGATTGGTTACATCGGGGATAAATCACTAGCTACTGAGTTGAATGTTGTTACCTGTTGGAAGCAAGCCTCCAGAAGATTGGATGGGAACATATTTCTAGGAGACAAAGTTTCAAACGACATCATCTCAGGCAGCTTATAGTTATATACCTTATAGAATATCAGTATGTAATTCATTCTATTTGCTTTCAACACAGACAGAGGAGTTGGATGCAATGGAAAGGTTTGCAAACCTGATGAGATCCAGAAATGTGTCTGTGGCCTGCAGAGACTTATTATAGCCTCCACCACCACCAGGGGGCGTCTGACCTGCTCTGCCTCTTTTCCCTGGCTGGAGAGTCAGCACTAAAATGATGCCAGTGAAGACAGCTATGATGGTGGTCAGCATGTAATATATGAGGGCCTGCACTCCCATCCTGCCTGCATTATTGTCCAGTGAGGAGATTCCTGTAGGAAAAAAAAATGATATAGTTTACTTTACCGGTAGCTCAAGATGGTCATTATAAAATCATGGCGTGTTCAGGGATGTGGCTTAGTGGAGGCTAAACGCAAGTAAACACAGTTTATCAACCTCTGAAATGTCCGAAATAGAGTTTATCCACCTCTTATTAGAATTCATTCACCTGTCAAAAGAGTTTATTCACCAATTGAAACTTTTAACATTCAAAAATCACACTGTATTATCCACATTCACAATATGTACACTCATCAACACTCTATGAACCATTTAATACCACTGGTATGGTTATACAAATTTGATTATAACCTCCACCATCATCAAACATGTTCTGAATGCTTTTTTAAAAAATCTGATAGCGCATGGTGCAGTCCACCTGACCTTACTGTGATTATGACATTATGAGCCACTGGGCCCATGGGCACAGATGTAAAAAGGGCCTTGGAAAGGTAACTCAGCTAAGCTATTTTATATCATTTTTTGTCACATTCAGCAATCATCTCCTCATGACCGCTGGCTGCCCATTCCATGAGTACAGTGTAAAAAAGCAGGTCTATATAGGCAGTCCAGGCTCCAAAAGCTGGAAACAAACAAAGTGAGGGCAGCCTATACCCCCTACCAAAAACGAGTGAATAATCGCTGGGAATACTGATGGGATGGGGTGAGTTACCTCTCTGCAGTGGCGCAAAAAGTGGGTATGCGCTATATATTTATATAGGGGCGCAGAACCATGGGGGCGCCAAAGCGATGGTAAAAATAATAATAATAATAATAATAATAATAATAATAATAATAATATATTTGGTGTATTCTATATGTAGCTACTGTTGTACGTTTCTAAATAATTTATGCATTTCCTCAATGATAAATAACATTTTAGAGGACTAACAGGCTAGAGTAGGCGCCCTATCTCATAAGATTCTATCATAGAATTTTGACACATATAATAGAAGAGGGAGTGGGGGCGCCGTGAGCGCTGAGTGAGCAGGTACGAGTAGTGAGTTTTCGTCTATGGAAAAAGATGGAGAAAGCAAAAAAGCTGTCGGGGGCTAAAATAGAAAAAGAAAGGGAAAATGAGATGGCATGTCAAGGAATGCGACAGTAGTTAAATAAGTGGATGGTGAAAAGCAACAGGTAGGATTTAAAGTGTGACGTCTGTGCTTGGAAGCACACGTTTCATGTTCATGCTATTCATGTTACCAGACTAACTAGCGTTTGCTAAGCATATGCTGATTGAAACAGCCTATATTCCATTCAGATAGCTAGGTGGCTACCATGCTCATACTGCACTTTTAATGACAAACTTCAACCAGAAATGTCACACTAGCAACAACTCATTACATGATTCCATTTCCTAACAATGAAGACTCCTTGTAATAACTTAATATTATGCTGTCAATGTGGCGCAAAAGGCTAGAGTTGGATCAGCCTTATCCTTTGTGAGCATTGAGCAACAGCTGGCAAAAGGACGTTATGAGAACCGTTTAGACTCTCTTAAAGTGACAATGCGACATTTAACAATAGGCTACTTCAAGTTCAAATCGGCAGAATTTCTTAAAAAAAAAAAATATGTAATACATTATTGGCCTTTTGATTTACTTTAGTTGTTTGTGTTTTTTTGGGGGGTGGGGTAGGGGGGGCGCCAATTTGTTGTTGCATACCCCTCAAAAAATGGGTAGCTGCGCTCCTGCCTCTCTGGTGTGTTTCATTTGGTCCTTGGTTAAAATACAATGTATGTTGTTTTCATAGAGGTTGTTTTAAATATAAACAAACACGACTTCCTGTGCAATTTGTTTGTCAGTGCTGTTTTGACCTGTAGCTTGACCAGCATCTGTAGCTTAATACTAAAACACTATCCATACCTGTGATAAGGCTTGATACTATCAGAGGCAACACCAGCATCTGCAACATCCTCATGAGAATCTCTCCAGGGAATGATATCATGTCTTGACTGTCTTGATGTCTTGGAGACCAGGATCGCAACATATAGCCAAGTATCACTCCTGCAAGAGGTCAGTGACAGCAGTTGGAACTGAAGCAGTGTACAGTGTATCATAACAAGACTGAAGTTAGATGAAGAATAACAGAAATGAAGTCACCCACCTGCAAAGACGGCAGCTACTGTCAGAATAACAAATGCATTTTGTTGTAGAAAAGTTTGCATGGAGACTAAGGAATTTCGTCGTCTGACTTTATTTTCTGTCTTGTGAAGTCCATTGAGCTGAAGGGATTTTTCTGTTTCCATATTCTGAAAAAAGAAAAATGTTCTGGAGATCAGAGATGTTTTTCTTTAAAAAGAAAATTTACTATGGTATTGTTTATACAACACGGTCAGAATCCTATAATTTCCATATAGGTTGAATATTTTCAAGGGTGAAATACTGCATTTCATTTTGTCCTGAATGGGAATATTTCCAAACTGTACAATGATCCCATCTCCCACAGTCTTGTTGCTTTGTTTCATGATCAGACATAGGCTACTGACTGAGTGCTTGGAAACAGTCCTGGATGCTGTCAAAAATGTCTACTACTATCAAATGTATGCTATAATCGTAATCCAAATGCTTACACAGAATTATGATCATGCAATCTTGCCAATGACAACTGCAGTGAGATCATTTTCATTATTTCAGAGGCTTCAAATGCTCAATATAACACAGGTAGAACATATTACAATATTACAACATTTAAGAACTGATTAATTAAGTTACCTTGGCTGCTGAGGTCTACCGTTCTTTATACTTCTGAGTAAATCCTGCTATAGTGTGAAGTGTTGAGTGAAGTGAAAGGCGTGAAATAACATGTGGAGTAAGGACACATGTCAACACCTCGCATCCAGTGTTTGGGGTGTGGATGGATCTATCATAGTGTGGCCAACCACAGATTACGAGCTCAAAGTAACGGCTGTTTTCCTCAGAGTTTACAAACTGAAGCCTTGTCCAAGGCTACTGAATAATAATAAAACCACACATACACAACCATAAGATAATTAGCACATGTGTCAGTTATTCTGATCTCAAGTCAAGTTCCCTGATATAAATGGTTTAAAAGTATTTAGACTTTTGTGAAACGGTCAGTGTTTGTGACTGTTGGTTCCTTATCATCACTGCTCACCACTGTCTCAAATATGGGCAGCACATGCCAATAGATAAGCCCTTTCTGTGTTGTGTGTGTGTGTGTGTGTGTGTGTGTGTGTGTGTGTGTGTGTGTGTGTGTGTGCGCACCTCAAATTATATTCAAAATATACAAAGCTACAGAAAAGAGTCAAAGAGTCATTAATATTTTTCCATATTAGTATTAAGTATTTAGTATTGCCATCAGTGGCAAGTCATCAGTATACTTGCTAAAATTGTGAAACACATCCTTGGATTTTGAGTTCATCACTGATAAAGTAAAAATGGAACTTTTCACTAACCACTAATTCATTACCAGTCTGTGAAAATATATGTTTTATATGAATGTCTGTATTAATATAGTGGACATACACATGCAATACTGATAACTGATAACATGACAACAGCAAAATGTAAGATTATCACAAAAGATAATAAGTTCAACAGCAAAAGTACAGTACAATTTTACAGTTACAATAAAATGACTTTCTGATGGTCCATTAAAGGAGGGTGCACTGCACACTAGCTCAGACATGGGCACCCCAAATGATGCTGCATGAGCTCTAAGTTCCATAAGAAGCTGAACCTGTTGAGGTGTCTGCTGGGTAACTCGACTCCTGTGTGCGGGGCAGTGCAGTGCACTGGGGTGTCACGTCGACCACACCAGCCCTGGGACGGATGCTGGCCGGCTGCCCATCTTCCCTTTCTAAAAGGGCTGCTATGAAATGCTGAAATGCTCCCCATTATGATGGAGAACCAAAGGGCCAACAGACACCTGATACCCCCACCACACACACACACACACACACAACCCCACCCCACCTCCTCCTCACTGTCTTTTCATATCAGACACAGCCGGATGGGCACAGACGCACTCCGTGCTGGATGGATCTGGGATGGCATTGAGGGAAACCCCCTCTGCTCAGAAATGGGGAACAAGCAGACCATCTTCACCCCACAGCAGCTAGATGCATACCAGGTGCGTGCCACAAACCTTCTCTGTAATGCTTTACGTGTAATGTCTGCAGAGGGTAATGTACGATGGTGCTTCATAAAATTCTTTGTTAGACCCGAAACTCTCAACTCATTCTTTTATTCAAGCAAATGTATTTCACAAGTCGAGATGAGTCTGAGTGGCTTTAGGAGTTCTGTGTTGAAAGACAGTGTAACATGCATAACATGCAACACAGATCATAAATGATAAATGTATGACAAAAGTATTATAAATTAGTATGATCAATTAATGCACAGATGTTGCTTGAATCCACCTTGTTCATGCTGAAGACAGACAGATGTATGTTGTTGTAACTATGTTATATGTCAGTTGGAATGAGTCATGAATATGCACGTTTATAGTATGCATTTCATTCTGTAGGACTGCACGTTCTTTACCAGGAAGGAAATTTTGAGGTAGGTGGACACCTATTTGTTGCTTATTCCAAAGGGGTAAGGCACAAAGACATGTAACTTGCATTTAAGGCACAAATCCCAAGACTGAAACACAGCAATCCACTTTCATCTCTGTGGTTTGTTGTGTTCTGCCTCAGTGAATCTCCAAGTAAGGTGAAAGTCATGCTATGCACGATCAAGCACAGCTGCTACAGGAGTGCAGGAGAGATGGAGAGATAAGCTGTCTAAATGACATGAGAAATAGCTACTCATAGTGTGACCTCACAGGGCCCTAAAAGATCTATTTTCATATGATGAGGAAGCAAGCCATTCATGTTATTCGACTGTGGAATTCTGTGCGCCTATTCTGAAATGAAACGTCGTCGCCTTGAAATCTGAAAATACAACTTATTGTGACAATTTCATGTGCACTCATATGCTTCAGTTAGACTGTCCTTGTTGAGCATATTTGATATTGTGCAAGTTGTCTGATCACTGCCCAAATGTTGGATAATCAAATATAGTAATTTTGCATTTCATGAGGTAGATTTAGCTTAGTATAACTGCATGCTTTCATTTCTCATTTGAGATAAGATAAGAAAAGTATTAGTAAATTTGACCATCACAGCACTGAACTGTGCAAGTAACTTAAACACACACACATATAAGAAATACATATACAGAAAAGGTCACATCAATCATCAATTACATGACATGTAGCTATTTCACCTGCAGGATGTACAGCTGTATCCTAGACCTTAAAGCTCTGTTTTTAAGCTGTTTGTACAAATTGAGCTGTAAGGAACTGAGGTGTTGATACACTCTCTTTAAAATGCACTATTCGAAGTGTCCTTATCCTCTAAATTAAAATAAAAAAAATAAAAAAAATCAATATTATTATGTTATTTTTCTGTGTACTAGATTGTTTGATTTATTGGCCAATGTACATACTGACTTATTACTTCCCAATGTTTTTGGCACAAAATATAATATTTGCTATGATGTGGGTTATACGGTATGTTTATATAGTTTCATAATTATGAAATGATATCTTCTTCGTCCGCCTGCCAGGCTGTACCAACGTTACCGTGACCTGGCCCCACAGCTAGTGCCGCTCGACTACACCAGCCAACCAGATGTGAAGCTGCCTTATTTGCTGATCGGCAGCATGCCAGAGCTGAAGGTGCCCTCCGCGTCTGGCCCAACACCGGCCTTGGCTTCAGTGGACGCTGCTGCATGGTCCACTCTCTATTTCCTTCCTTCCTTCATTCTCTGTCTGTCTGTCTCTCTCCCTCCTTCTCTCTCTTTCCCTCCCTCTCACTCATTCACTCACTCACCACCCTGTACTCTGTTGTTCATGCATTATTCATCCCATACTAATTGTCAGTAGTCTTGGAGAGTTTACGTGTCACCAGATCCTTTCAGACTCTATGAAAGCAGAGGGCCCCCCCTGCGTCCCCAGCTCTTTGAAATAGCGGAGGAGAGAAACAGAGAGGGGTCACAGTCAGGAGTGATGGCAGACACCATTAGTGGTGTTTAATGGCAGCTAAACAACCCTCTATGCCGAGATGAAGAAATTCTGCAATGGATCTCACATTATGCTGAGCCTCAAATCCATCTTAGAAGATTAGCCTGTTGTGAACTGCCAAAGTTCAATAATATGGGTTCTGCCAACATACCAGCAGGGATTACTTTAACAGTTCTGTGAATAAGAAAATGTTCTGAGCTTGAGCTTTCAACTCCAGATACCATATTAGGCCTACTTTGCTTGCGATCTGATTGATCCTCTATGTGAATTGGGTTGTATGGATAGGATGTGTGTTACTCTCTGAATGACATTTCCGTGTCTTTTTTGCAGGATAATCCTTTCCGGCAAAGAATAGCTGAGGTGTTCTCCGAAGATGGCGAGGGAAACATGAGTCTAGACGACTTCTTAGACATGTTTTCAGTTCTGAGTGAAATGGCACCCAGAGAGCTGAAAGCCTACTATGCCTTTAAGATCTATGGTTAGTAGCACTCCACTCCAAAAGTTACTAAAATCTCCAAATCTCAGACATTCATTTTATTTTTTAAAAATTTCACAAAACAATTACACCATTACAATCTCTATTTCATTCCTTTGATCCAGTGTTGCAAGTTACTTCTGTATGAAAAATAAACACCTAATTATGACAGAAACATGACATCATCAGAAATTAGTTATACACTTAAGATACATCTGGAGTTCACTATGAAATGTGGAGTTGTGGTATTGATATGCTGCAGGCTCTTGAACTCATAACCAGGCCCAGAGACGTGTGACCGACTTGCTGTCAGCAGTCATTATGTCTGTCTGATGATGCAGGATAACTAATGGAGACTGAAGCAATGTCTTTGAGCAAGCAAACAAAAAGCCTGTTCAATTATTCACCAGTCCATTATAGCCATGGTCTGCTTGTGAAAGGAGCATGTGCTGGAGTCGCTCTAATTAAATGATGAGGAGCGCAGAAGACGTTCCACAGGCCTGCACCGTGCTCCTTGGTCATGGGTGAAGTAAAGTTTTCATACATTATTCAGACGTATTGAAGAGGTAGTTTAAGATAGCTTAAGGAGCACGTTGGTGTTGTTAACCATTTGAATGCTCAGAGAACAAGCTTGCAGTTGAGGATGACAGGGTCAAGGTCAGTTAGTTGTTCTATCCTTGAGGGTGCCCTAGAAGTTGCTGGTGAAAGCGCTAAAGCTTGACATTCTTGACATCAATGCTGGACTTGATGTGGCGTTCTGCGGAAAGGGTTTATTAAGGTTACCTGTAGACTGTGAGTCAGAAGGAGCCCTTGAAGTGCAGTCATTTATATTATATACTATATATATATATATATAGTTACTAAGAACATGAAAAACAAAACTACTTAATACCACTGTGCTTTTATTAAATAAAATCTATGAGGTATACATGGATATGTATACATACAATATTGTCTGTTTGCTAAAGATTTCAACAATGATGACTTCATCTGTAAATCGGACCTGGAGAAGACGCTGAATAAGCTGACCCGCAACGAGCTGACAGAGGATGAGGTGAGGATGGTCTGTGAAAAGGTCATGGATGAGGCTGACCTGGACAATGATGGGCGTCTGTCGCTAGAGGACTTTCAACAAATGATTGTCCGCGCTCCAGAATTCCTTAGGTAATATGTGTGTGTGTGTGTGTGTGTGTGTTTAGTGTGAGATTCTGGCAAAATCTCCCCCAGTGGCAATGTGCGGATTGACTTAGTCCGATGACAGAGCAACCAGATATGGTAAATAAACAGAAAACACACAGAGAAAAACTAAAGGGGGTGGTGGTAATGTAAAAGAACTTGGCTGGCATGCAGTAGTCAGAAAAGCTGTGGGTTCTATTTCCGGTTGCACAACGTTGTGCTCTTGACCAAGGCACCCCAAGTTACACTGTATGTAAATTGCTTCAGATTAAGGGGTCAGCCAAATGAAAAAATAAGAAAAGGGACATACAGAGCAAGTCTCTGAATTTGGCCAAAGCATAGATTTGTGGCATTTTTTTTTCTGCTGACCTGCTGATATACAAAATTACAGCCTTTCATGTTTCCTTAAAAAGAAAGTGACAGTCATCCTTTAAAACTTAATCAGTTGGTAGGGCACTGCAGGAATCCCCTTTGTAAAACAGTAACTTGTTTTTCTCCTCAGCACTTTCCATATAAGGATATAAAAGCCACTAACAATCCATCTGGATAGAACAGCAGACAGGAAATACAGAACGACTCCACAACGGCTTTACAGCGCATGACGGAGACTGGACGCCCAGAGCAACAAGCCTGACACTCCTGAGTGACACTCAACATGAAGCTCTTTGACTTTACTTCATCTTAGGCAGGTCTCAGTGGACATGGAGACTGCGTAAGACTCAGCTGACCTGTGTGGTAAATAAGAGCCCTGCAGGGTGACCGGGCCTGGTTAAAGGCAATCCTGCAACACTAGTAGCTTGTGGTGAGCGTGGGACGGAGGTCTCTGTTACACCATGTTGTGAAGGGACACATGGGGCCAGAGAGACAGAGCTGGGTGCTGGAGTGTATTAAAAGGTCACCATGTCACCTGCCTAGATCATTGCATTTAACACACCCACCCAACTATTGTGGATACTTCTGTAAAATCAAGACATTTATGAGACAATTTTTTTTTTTTAAAAGTCTTATTTTAATAAATCAAAAGTACAGATATCTACAAAACTGTAGATCAATTCCATATGATTTTAGAAAGTACAGTACAATTTTTTAACGTAGATCTCTTTTTAGAGTGTTATTTACAATTTGTTTTTTTGTTTTTTTCAAAAGGTAATTTATTTTAAATTCTCTCCCCAAATACCTCTCAAATAAACAGATACATGAAAACAGCCTTCCATAAAAAAAAAAAAAAATAAAAAAAAAGGGGAATGGATATGATATGAGACAGCAATGCCAAAGCAAAACAAAACAAAACGAATGAGTGAGCGAGAGGGAAGGGGACCTGAAAGCACACTGGGAGAGGAATCGATGACAGAAGTTGAGTGACTAGACTCACAGAAATGCAGGTAGGAACACTGATCTGTGAGCAGCCACCAACGGCAGACTTGTGGCCTTCCTCAGCTTCCCTCACAGCTCAGTAAGGGCAAGCTCAACACTGTTTTGTGCCAAATTTCACACCCGAGCCAGACAGATGAATAGAATTCAACTTAAATTACAAAAAAGAGCATTGCACATGAAGAGATGGGGGGACCACAACAAAAATCATACAGGAATGTGCTCAGTGTGAAGCAACTGCTTTTGACATTTCCAAAAAAAAAAAAAAAATCATAACCAAGTAGGTTGTTAAAGGTTGTCAATATGAACCTTCATGATGCATAGTTTCAAAATGAAAACAGATCAAGTATTAGCAATTAAGACAAAGGGTTCGGCTGTGAACGCATGCAGGTCTGAGCTCAGCGAACACTCAACAGAGAGTGGCAGAAAAAAGGGCATCAAGCCCGTATTATAATAATATTAATAACATTAATAATAATAATAATAATAATAATAATAATTATAATAATAATTATAATAGGGGACACTTTTGATCCAAGGTACCAATGGATAGGGAAAAAAAAAGAAAAGAAAAGTGATCATTTGATCTCTTTGGAAAAAAGGAATTGATGAATTGAAAGGGGAAGCCAGCAATTTGGTTTAAATAGGCAAACTGCTCAACACCCAAGAAAAAAAAAAAATCAAAATGGAAGAGAAAGTTACCGTAACTTTTAATCTCCTGAAAAACACCACAAGCTTCTCCTTGTTTCAACATACAGAACACTGTTTTTTTTTTGTTTGTTTCTAACGGAATGCTTTAACCACCAGAGTGTCCCCAGTGTACTTGTCTGACCTCCAACGCAGTATGCTGGCTCACAAACCGACTTCCAAAGAGTAGATGGCAGTCACAATTGGCCATGTTGGTATGCTGTCAATTAAGGGAAAAAGCAAGCTCAAAACTGACAAGCTTCTACAATGGGCTGGTGAGGCTGCTTATGGCCAAAGTCTGGCAGCCAGGCAGGTGTGTGGTTATTTAAAGACTGAAAGGTGCTGGTGTAATGTTATGGTGAAATATGTTAGCTGCACTCCTTGGGGTTTCTGTGAAAATCCACAGCCCCTATCGGACCTTTGCGGTTTAAGATCTCCTTCCTATTCAAAGCACACCAAGTCTGAGCGTCTCCACCCAATCGGAAGGCTCACTTCTACAAAACTGTGTGCAAAGGGAAAGTAGAGAGCAGACAGAAAAGACGCCCCTGGAAGGCCAAGAGCGCGTGAGCAAGCTAACCAGAATGAGTGCAGCACCTAAGGCTGACATAGGGAAGTGCCCGTGACTGAAAGGAAAACCAGAGGGGGCCGAACAGCCTCCACTCTGCTCTGCTGGGGTGAGTCATCCCACACAGAGGAAGCTAGTGGCAGCACAGCTCTTAAGGGCTGAGGTTAGTGCTATCTTGATCTTACACACACACACACACAGCACAGCTCTAAGGGCTAAGACACAGCAGCACAGTTCTAAGGCCGGAGACTAGCCCGCTCCCCTCACTGCACAGTAGCAGAGGTTTCTAGAAGCTCAAGAGCTTTGCGCCGTCAACTTTGGCAAGCTGATGGAAGCCAAGGCATTTCAAACCGGCTGTGAATTGTGCAACATCTCTTGTGATGTAGATTGCTTCATAAAGACTAAAGGTGTTGCGGGCAGATTTTTCAGACTGCACAGGGCAGGCTTGTGGCCTTTTTTAAATTTTATACATGACTTTTAAGATAAAAAATACAAGTCAAATGAAACTTATCGAAATATTAAGTAATCAGGTCTATATTAGGTCTCAATATATGTTTTCTCTCTCCAATAATGACAAAAGGAACAGATCAATTGCATTATACAAAAACACTACCTCTCCGCACAGACTACTCACGACACAAAAGGTCACTCCTAAAGTGCAACGGACCATGGGCGACTGGACGAGTTTCCCCTCCCAGTGAAGCACAGCTGGAGGCAGCCCAAGATGTTCTTTCTACAGAGATGTTATTTGTGAGTTTGGATCTTGATGCTACCCGTTAGGGCCAAATGTATATAGTTACCAAATGTGTATTGTTACCAAGGGAGAGTGGGGAGTGGGGGGCATTCTGCTACAATCCCTCAGATTTTTCTGAGACAAGTCCTGAGTTTTTTTTGGATCAGATGATAGCAATGAGTCCAGTGAGTTGTGCACATGCTTACAGTATACCATCCACAGTGGACCGTCTGCGGTAGGGGATTTGAGAGGTGAATTGCCATGTGATGAAAATAATGATAAAACAAAAACAAAACAGGCCCAGACTGGCAATATGAAACGTATTAAAAAGAGAAAGAAAGAAAGAAAAAAAACAAACAAGAAAATCAATAAGCCTAACTTGAAATAACAAGTTGTGCACAGATTCTGCATAAGAAAATCTCAATAGCATGAACAGGTAAACAAAGATGGCAAGGTGAACTATCTGCATAAATATGCCGTTGCAGACCCAATGTCCAGAGGGTGATTATGGGAGAAAGACTTTTTTACGGGTAATTAAAAAAAAAAAAATACACCAAAAAAAGGTTTCTGAAGAGAAAAAAAATTCTAACAAACAAGAGAGGAACGATGCCCAGAGAACAAGTGGACCACTACCAGCTTCCTATTTTCAAAAGTTAGGTCAAGTGATTGTCACGGAATGCATGGGGATTTAGAAAAACAGAAACACAAAACAACAGAATGGAATGGAGAATAGAAGGTTCTTAAGCAGTGCTCCGAAACACTCAGCAAATTGCGCTCTACAGTCTGATCCAGGAAGAACAACTCTCAAACCAATCTGCTTTCTCCGGAACGAGATCGGGGCTGACTGGGACTGAGGGGGCTGTGGTAAGAGTTTGGCAGCGACATGCTCAGATGAGAGTGCTCCAAGACAGGGCTGTTGGACAAACAGGAGCGGTGGGCCTCTTCTTCCTGAAGTGTGGACGTACGCAGAGAGAGAGCGCACGGCCCTTCAGACCGGCACAAGCCGGCTCAGCTCTTCACCTCGACCAGGTACAGCCAATCGGAAGCGCGGCAATATTGGCAAAGGATCATAAGCCTGGAAGAGGATGCCATCACCGGTGTGTGTCTTATGGAAGAATATGGACAGAGAGCAAACTACGTCCATCGGCCAACTGGTAGGAGAAGGAAAGTGGGGCAGGGAGGGGGGGCAAACGAAGAGAGAGAAGCAACAGAGATTAAAAGACAGAGAGATCCAGAGAAAGAGAGGGAGGGATGGAGGGAAAGGGTTGGTCTGGGGAGTGCTGAGAGCAAGAGCACAGTCCAGTGGCGTCCAGCTCGTACAGGTGGACGGTAAGGCGGACAGGCAGGTGCAGCCTCACAGGAGCACACAGCGGAAGAAGCTGGTTTTTTTCTGCTGCTGCTCCGTAGTGATCTTCACACCGTGGTTGCTGCCCTGCGGACTGTTGCCCTCCTGCAGAGGAAGAAGGAGACATAGAGGACAAGCTTAGTCTGCCAGCTTCTAAACACACAAAACACTTTTTCTTCCTTCAGATATCACATGGAAAAAGGAGAACCTTACCAATTTCGTGTCCATTTTTGCTTTGATGTCTCTGGCAAGTGTTAGAAATGCCTAAATATGGAAGACAACACAGTCTCCAATCAGACAGGGCTCACTACATCCAACAGCACCACAATATTACTGAACATATTGTTACTGAAAACATTAACTGTTCTTTTTTGGTGTTTTAACTCACATTTTCAACATTTATATTGGCCTTTGCACTTGTCTCCATGAACTTGATGCCATATTCCAGAGCCAGCTACATTAAAAGAGAAGGAAGAAACTTGTTGAACTCGTACAGTGAGTGCATAGGGCAGCACCCAGTCTAATACAGAACAAAAGATTAAAACAATGCCACAGATCTAATTTAGGATGGCGATCCATTCAATTACACCATATCTTCTCATTTTCATAAATGTATCTATGATGACACAACCTCTGCAATCTACACAGACTGTAGTTTTCAAAAACATCAGATTTCCCCTTTTTGCAATCTTTTGTTGGCTACCCAAACAAGTCCCCGAACTCTTATGTGGGTAGTGATAACTATCTCTACCCAACAATACAAACGTTCAATACAAACCTTCTCGCCTCTGTCTTTGGAAACCTGTCGTTTCTCATTGATGTCACACTTGTTGCCAAGAATCATCTTCTCAACATCCGCCGATGCATGCTAGGTACAAAACATAAACATCACATCAGTTTTAACTGTATGCCTTAATACACTATTACACTAATACACAATAACATAGCACTACTATAGACAATTTTCTCAACAAAGTTGGAAAGGTATAGTTGTCATAGAATGTGATCGTTGAAGTAAACATTGGTGTGTTTTATATTTAATACTGCTGTGGCACATTAGAAAACCCTAGCATAACATCAACAACAAAACAATGCCATGGCAGCCTATGACACTAACTTCTTCAATGTTCCTTATCCAGTTCTTTATGTTGTCAAAGGATTTTTCATTGGTGATGTCATACACCAACATAATGCCCTGGAAAAAAAGAGAACCACATCAGTTTCAATTCACTGTTGTCATCATGCATTGATAAAATAAAATTCATCAATCCTGGGTATCAAAATAAGAAAAACTATATGTACACAACATAGCCCTGCCTCAACACCCCTCTTAATTTGTACAACAACATGTGTCACTGGCATGTCTTTGGTCTGAACAGTATGAATGCGACTTAAACTTACCATGGCTCCTCTGTAGTACGCTGTCGTGATCGTTCTGAATCTCTCCTGACCTGCCGTGTCCCTGCAAAGCACACACAATGAGGCATTTAACAGTGTGCAGTACCACTGAGGGGGTTGAATCTCACAGTACTACAAAGTAGTGCTGTGAAAATGCCAACAGTGCAGAGCCATAGGTCAACTTACCATATCTGCAGCTTAATCTTCTTGCCATCTAGTTCTATTGTCCTAATCTTGAAATCAATACCTGTGAAATAGATGTTCGTTACCAGAGAAGAGGACGTAGAGTACAATAGTGAAAGCAGCACAAGTTGGCTGTGAGGATTTTTGATGGCAAGACTCAATGCTACGTTACCTATTGTTGAAGTCATGCGACGACAAAGAGTATAAATGCTGGCTAACAAATGAAATGACAAATGGGGAAAAGACAGCTATCGCCAGAATATGGATTGGTCTAAGTCATTGCTGAAGTAAAAGCCACCAGTTACATCGTCAGTTTTCAGGCTATGTCTCGCACAGGAAATCATTTGAGGCTTACCATTTCGCTAATCTAACTGGAATGCCGCTAGCCAGCTAACTAAACTGTAAGTTAGCGTTAACGCTTAGTGACCAAAACCCACACAGCGATTCCCGATACAGGACGAGAATTGACTAGTGTAAGCAACTACGGTGATTATAGTAAGTACCTATGTTGTTAGCAACGTGCATATCTCGTGCCAAGCTGCATATGTTAATTAGCTGGGTTGATACCTTACCGGTGAGCATTGGGCTAAGTCATTGTCAAGTTAGCTAGCTAACGTGAATCAAACTCACACGGGAGCTAACAATTTGGTTGAGCGGAAGCAGATACTACATATGATATGAACACAACATATGAACTCTAACATGCACACAAAAGTAATGCACACAGTGTTAAAACACAGACACATATTCACATCAAACTTTCTGGGTTAGTTGTGGTCAGTGTTTTGTTAGCTAAGAAAAGAATTACCTATCATGCTATGTCAGCTATGCTACTGTCAATAAGCTATTACTCAGCTAATGTTAGCCATCAACAAGACCATCGTCATAACCCGTTTAGCTAACGCTGGTGGTCTAAATCCCAGAACAAAGGCGGAAGAAATAATTTTAAATGACAATAGGGATATGCACATCTCAGTTACACATGCATTGGTACATATCGTGCTGTCGGGCCAATTAAAATTAGTTAGGTTCACACAAGCTACCTGATAGGTTTAGCTATTAGGCTAGCAGATGACAGTGGCTACTTAGCTAGCAACCATAGCTGAGCCCTCGGGTAACGTTAACAATCCAAACACTTAAACGTGAGCCTCTACTTTATATAAGCCAATGATAAATACCTATTGTAGAGATAAAGGTGGAGTTGAATGCATCCTCTGAAAATCTGAACAATACGCATGTTTTTCCGACTCCGGAATCTCCGATTAACAGTAGTTTGAACAAATAATCGTAGGTCTTCGCCATACTTGATATTGCGGAAATCCCGCCCGGCAATAGCTCTGCGCCGCGTAGACACTGGTGTATGTGACTAGCACCTCTATGAACACGCCCCCCTCAAAGTTGCTGGCTGTGCATGATGAATGGTTGGCCAATTTTCCAGCAAGGGTAGTCTACAGAAGATTTCTATTCTTTACAATGAATTACACAATCGTCAGTCTGTAGGCTATGTATGTCTCAAAGTCTCACCGACCTGAGTAGGGACACGGCACTATCACTACATTTTCTGTTCCAATATTGTGACAGTTCAATATTTATCAGCATCATTGAGGCATGCTCAAAGCACAGGGCTAGGCCTACATAACTGGTTAGGCTTAGCCTACTTGTAGGCTTGGCTGATGCTTCAGTGCCTTGAGCATTTGACCTCGTCATAAACTGGTTCCCTGTCTGACCTAACGTCACACTTTTGTCATGGCAGTCTGTAAACACATCTCCAAAATGTATAAAACTTTATTACAACTTCTTCAGAGATACAAAACAAATTAAGATAGACATAGGCTAAGGGAAGGTAAGCCCTACAAAATAAACAAGTATGGGTGTGTGTGGGGGGAGGGAAGAACATTGAGGGAAAACGGTCAAAATCTTTGGTTTTGTGTTTTACAAGCATTACTTATTTTTTATAAAAGTATTTTAGAATGATAAATTCTTAGCACCATCAAGCTATAGACTATAGCCTACAACAGTCTAGAGTAATAATATATATTTTCTTGAAGATTGTCACATTTTGAAACTGGCATAGGCTGCAGCCTTCACATTAGGCAAAATATTTTTGAATACAACAGAGAGGGGTGCTCTTGGCATGGCATGTAGGCTACGGTTCTGTACACAGGTCTTCTGGAGATGATTTGTTATTATCCTACCAGAAATAAATAAAGTTCTGTCTGTGTTACTTATTATTAAAATGTTACCTTGAAATGTAGTTTGTCCATGTGAAATAACACATTGTAATGTAAAGTCTAGGCCTGGATTATACAAACAAATAGTGAGTCATTTGCAAACTTTTTCAATAAGACTTGGCCTCACTGTGGATTCACTGATATATAATTCTTCAACAACAACAACAAAATATAACCAAATAAAAAGTGGTTAACAGGAATGTGCACAGACACAAACTAGTGATAGCAAAAAGCTGGACAATTTGAAAATAGTTGCTGGAATGTTTTTTGACAAAATAGAGACAGGGAGACGGAGTGAGACAAAGCCAGCTTTAAAAAGCTTAGAGAGTTCTAAGCTGAAACTGTGGAATGTTGATGATTCAATCTCCTTGGTCCCTCCAGGTGTTTACAAGCTGTTCAGCTCCTGTAGTGTCTGGTCCAACATTTGTTGCATCTCCAGGTTCTCCTCTTTTGCATTAGATAGGTTTTCTGTTATGAAGGTTTGGTACTGTTAAACAGACTGCATTCTGCATGACATCTGATACTGACAGAAATCTTTAGGGGGAGGGGATTCTACCCCGAATTAAGCAATTTATGACAATATAATGTCTAAATAAGTATTACAAATGTCTAAATGTTTTCAGACTAATATCCAGCCAAACTTAAACATAAACATAATTTGTGATATTTATACAAAATCAATATAGGCTAGTGTTTGCAACTGACAGTGACATTCAAACAATAGTATACTGATATGATAATGTCATATCTGTGTTATTCCCCTTTTGATCACACCACTGGATGTGAACATTTCGCAATCTAATTGTATTCCAATATTCATGTAAAGGTGCTCTAAGCGATGCTGGGTAACGTCACTTCTATTGACTTTCAAACAAAACAGAGAGTTAGCTCGCTACTTCCTCCCCCTCTCTCCCGTGCTGCTCCCGTGCAATTAAAACTCTCCTAAACGCGCATCTCATCTGTGATTTGCTGGAACAGTTTGTTATGTTTTAGTGGGCTAGGTTTGCCCAGTTTTTTTTTTGTTGCCGTTTTAGGAGCCTGGGCTGTCCACAGAGATCACATGTTTTACAGTGTATTCAGGACACAGACAGCTAGTGGTTGGTTAGGTGATGCTTGTGTTTAAAATGTAAATGTAAAATATAAAATGTTTTAGCCTAAAAAACGCTCGGCATCACTTAGAGCACCTTTAAAAACCAACACTCTCATACAAGTAATGTAAACCTATTATAACATTAACTTCAATGCCTGGACAAAAAGAGCAACTGGTAAGAAATTCTATTTCTGTACAAAAATATTTGAAATGATAGTTTCATAAAATCAAAGCAAGTGAAACATGCCATGAGTCAGAAAAGCTGGCTTTATTTGAATTTTATTTTGGTAAGAGCAGTGAGAAAACAGAGAGAGAGAGGGTGGTAAAGGGAAACAGGAATTCAGGTGGCAGAGAAGAATGGCCTGGAAGCCACCAGGCAAAGCATTTCAGACTACAGCAGGACCATTTACAAGGATGTCATGTCATTAAGGGCATGATCCAGCTCCTCACTGATGGCCTTATATTTCAGCTTCTGGGCGTACAGCTCATCTAGGAGGAGGAGGTCAAAGGTCGATAGGTGAAGGATGACAGGGCAAAGCAGAGTCAGCAGCGCAGAGGAAACAGGAACAGGAAACAGATGAAAGAAAAAAGGAAAGAAAGAAAAAAGAAAGAGAAAATAACTCAGGAGAGATGCTAAAGTCACAGGTTACCAAACAAAGAGGAAAATAAGAGTAGTGCCGTTTCAGACTGACAGGAAATACTAAGTCAGGGAAAGAAAAGAACAGCTAAGGACTGATCCTAGAAGGATGCAACCACTGAGCCACTATGGAGATGAAAGAAGAAATTGAAAATAAATACACTATGTCCAAATCGTGCAATGTTGTGATGCATATTTTACCTTATGGTGTTGCTCTAGGGCCCCCAATGTATCATATAAAAATAAGATCACACACAAGCCCACAGGACTACCCGGCCAACAGTACTCAAGGAAGACTTCTGGTATCAAAGAATGGTGCACCAACCCCATTCCGGACAAATGTAGCACTGGAACACATAAGCCACCATGGATACAGCAATAAGAGAATGTTCATACCCTCTAGATCATCGATGGTCTTTTCCAGTTTGGTCACCGTCCTCTCTGCAAACTCGGCCCGTGTCTCTGCCTGTGACATCCAGGTAACAGGTAAGGCTACTTTCCCAAATATTCACAAGACTTCTCATGTAGGGCTTTTCAAACAATGTGGTGCCTCAGTTTACCTCTTTCAGCTTGTCAGTGAGCATCTTGATCTCCTCTTCATATTTGTCCTCTTTCTCTGAGTACTGAAATATTTTTGTTTTTTGTAATAATGTTTTGTGCCTTTTGATATTGATGGGGAATCACGCATGCACACTATCTGAATATGTTTTCTTGATTTAGATAAAGGATTAAAAAGACAGCATATGTTTACACAAACCATACACACACTGTTTTGACTTACCTTCTCAGACTGGGCTTCTAAAGACTTGAGGTTGTTAGTGACATTTTTCAATTCCTCTTCCAAATCTCCGCATTTACTGAGAAGAACAAGTTGTAAGTGCATCTATTTCTCTATCACCCAACTTCATAAAACCATTATAAGGCCTGCTTCCATAATTTGCAATATCATACAGTATGACTTAGGCCTACATCTAATTGAATTTTACTATTAGCTTGTTACACTAACCATTTGAGTTAGTTAGAGTACTGTGTTACTATATGTGTGAAACCACGGCTCTGACCAGTTCACCTAATAAAAGGTGGCAGGACTGGGCAGGATGGATGTGTGTGACACTTACAGTTCTGACACCTCGGCCCTCTCCTCAGCTCTCTCCAGCTCACCCTCCAGGATGACCAGCTTGCGGGCCACCTGAGACACACAGACACAGCTTCCTCAAAATATAGCTCACTTTCACAATGTGACACGCAGCATAGACTGTCATATAAAGACTGGAGAGAGACAGCAACATAGCCATATACTCACTGCTGAAATACAGGCAGCTGACTATAATATACAGTAGGTAAGACAGGTCTTCAGACTGGATTATGAATATCTGATCACAAACAAATACTTGTTTGAGTGATTAAGATATACAATATGTGAGTTATTCTGACTTACAAAAATAAAACAAATATATGAATCAAGCACATTAATGTCAAGATTAATTTAACAGTTTAAATGTTAAATGAATATGTCACTCCACAATATTAGGAGAAGTATCTGTGCACATTTTGGAGATCAAACTGTCTACCCTGCCAGTGCCAGAGGTATTTAAGTCAACTGCTCCGTGCACATTTATATGGCGAATCATTTTCACATTGTGCCCTGTGCACATATGTATGGCGAATCATTTGTCGCTTAACATTCATTTTATTTGAATTTCATTGTGCGACATTTCGCCCTGCCAATGGTTATTTTGCCTGTGATTGCCGAATTACATGAGCATGAGCCTGAGCCTACATGGTCTTGCTATTTGCCTTATATGTGAATGGGGCTTTAGTCCTGTGGGCACCTCCCTCTCTCTCCTCTCACCTCCTCATATTTGCGGTCGGCCTCCTCAGCAATGTGCTTGGCCTCCTTCAGCTGCAACTCCTGAATCTCCATCTTCTCCTCATCTTTCATTGCACGGTTCTCAATAACCTTCATACCTCTGATGGGACAGAACACACACACACACACACACACACACACACACAGACACAATTTTCTGTGAATGCAGCTAACTCCTGTCAGAAGAATGTCTTGTCAACACACACTCACAGTCTATTGTGTAATGAGCATGCTTTTAATTCCAAGTGCACAAAAGGTTTTGACAAATGTTAAAAGCAAACTTTGTGCTTCGAGAGGGAGTTATTTATCATTATCGCAGTGTATGAGCATGTAAAAGAGCTTGGATAGGTCAATCCATGGGATTCTTCCCCAAGTGTTTACCTCTCGCTCTCGTCAGCGGCCTTCTCTGCCTCCTCCAGCTTTTGCAGCGCTGTGGCCAGTCTCTCCTGGGCCCGGTCCAGCTCCTCCTCCACCAGCTGAATCCTGCGGTTCAGGCCTGCCACGTCCCCTTCAGCCTTGAGCGCAAGGGACAAGGAACAAGGGATAAGGGACAACGCCAACGTTTTGGGTCAGAGTGGTGGAGTAGCCGTGGCTTTAAGGCCTTTCACAGAGATAGTATGGTATGCAACTGACCACCTAGTACTTAATAAGGATTTACCTGACAACACGCAGGAAAACAGCAAGGCCAGAGAAAAGACCATCCCTGCATGTTCCCCCTTCTTATTCTATTCATCTATAACACTTGACTTCATATACTACTACACTATCACAAAAAAGTAGCACTGTGATGGCTTAAGGAACTATTTCCAATAATGGTCCTATATTTATTGAGTCTGTCCAATCTGTCTGCACAATCACCATGGTGAGATCAACTCTGGTGTGTAGTGGACCGAGGCCAGGATCTGTGCCAAGACATCTCGTCTGAGTCTCCCAGATGTGGAAAATCATCACTCTTTTGCCAAATTGAAGCTGCTACTGTGACTGCACACTCATAAATATTTTAAACATCTTCTTTTATGTTTATCTGAAGAAAATGGTGATATTAATTAACCTCAACCCCAGGAAGATACATGAAGTCTCTCTCTCTCATTCATACACACACACACACACACACACTCCATAGATGCACTGGTCTCATCTTCAGTGTCAGAGTGATGAAATATCTTTCCATACTGGTCAATACTTCAATACTAGATAAAGGTGTTCATAAGAGAGAGGTTGTTATTGCTTATTCACACCATATGAGCATATCAAAGGCCTCACAGGAGTAGGGGCAGGGTACTCTTGAACATTCATCTAAGGTTAATATCCCAGTGTGGGAACCCCTCATGTATGAAGTAAATAAACCACTAGACCCCTAGATACCGTCTCTGTGGACCTGGAGTAAACAAATAGGGCTGTTCCCCACGAGTGCACATCCTCTCTCTCTCTCTCTCTCTCTCTCTCTCTCTCTCTCTCTCTCTCTCTCTCTCTCTGTCTCTCTGTCTCTCTGTCTCTCTCTGTCAGCCTTTATTGTTGGGTTCAGAGGGCTGGACACGCCCCCTACTTACTCACCACATTCTACAGCTGCCTGGGCCAGACGCCATATATGGTAAAACAGATGCCGGAGAACGCGCGCGAGACTGTCACAAAGTTCCGCAGGCTGTTTCACAGAACGAAACTATCTGTTACAACGTGATTAAATGGGGCTTGCATGCACCACCGAGACCGCTTTAAATCACTTAGAATGGGCATTCGCTTAAAACCCGTGTTTACTTGGGTTTGGTTTCTCAACACCAACAATGCTAGCACTGTGTTAAAAGCTTTTCTTGGAAGTTGAAGAGTTAATATCAGATAGATAGCTGTCACATTTGGTTACCACAGTACATTCACACTTGTGAGGGTGAATTGATCTTTGACCACTGTAGGCATATAAAGCACTGACATGTTAGTGTTAGTATACTATTGGGCCTTTGTAAAGGCACACAATCCACAGCCATGGACCTCTGGATATATGTTTGCAGTTTATGCAGGAATATAAAAAGCCCCTTGAGTCTCCTGGTAGGGGGTTAGTTGAAAATAAGACCAAAACCTTTGAGCATGTGTCTGCTGAAAGGTCTGTATTTTAATATTTTAGAACATTCAAGTTAGAGTTCAGAAAGGCAGTCAGACTCAAGCATGGTTTAAACTATGTCATGCTTAATAGTGAGAGATCTAAGTCTACTTTTGAAATAGCAGGATGTGAGTAATTGGAAATTCCATGTATTACTGTGACAGGTCCCTAGACCCCGGCCTGCCAACATAGGGCGTGCCGATGTCTCTGTGGGTTCATTCCGAAGTGCAGCTGAGCTTTAATTAGGACTCTTCTGATCAATCAGAGGAGCGTTAACATGAAGAAACTATAGCCAGTTTTGTGTACATGTTTACTGCATATTCTTTACCCTAATGGATAGATCATGTTATATTCCAGCTACATTAAGGAGACCATTTTCAGGGAGTGGAGCACATGGTTTTTCTCACATTCTGTTTTTTTTCCACAAGTGCAGAGGTTGAGGGCCAGGTTCTTGACACAAAGTTTCATACAGGTAAACAATTAACACTACAAGCCACTAAGCTCATTAGGTCTGACAATAACTTTCATTTCTGAGCGAGAGAGAGAGAGAGAATACCCATAGTTAGGCTATGTGTAGGTTCACTTACAGTATGAGTAAATGGAGTTTAACTGTGTCCTCACAGACAGGATGGCCACACATAACCCTGGGGAATTGGTCAGTGAGCTGCATGGGAAATAAGGGTTAGGACTACTTCCTTTTCTTGGGACTAAACTAGTAGGCCTACAACTAACATAGGTCTCAAGACTGCCATTCCATAACACCTATAGAATCTTAAACCTCCTCTACTGAGCACTCATCCCTTCCCACTCTAAACTGGCACTCAACCGGTAGGCCTACAACACACAGGCCAGACCGCGAAATCACATTCCCTAAAGCAGCAAAATGTCCACCAAAAGATGCGAAGGTAAAGCCTCTGTTTAGCCCCTGTCTTGGGTCAAATGATTGTGAGGTTCCCATAACACCTAACCGTAGGACCTTACACCTTCTCCATTGAGCACCTCTCTCTTTCCACCGTTGACCATTGACATTGTATTGGTATAGGAAGGTATTTTCATTCTGATGAAAAGATAGCTTCGGTCTTGAAACCGGGAAATGGTTGTGGTCATATTAGGTGCATTTAGGAGTACTCAAAGGACAGGCAGATGGCAGGAAGTGAAACAGAAAAGGTCTTCTGGCAGGAAATAGCATCTCCCTGGGAACCACAGGATGTGACGTAGAACGCAAATTACACTAAGTGGATATTCATTCATTTTACACACGTTTGTGTCTTCAACTTTGGATAATGTCAGATCAAGTTCTTGATGGCATTAAAAGATCACTGAAAGTGGTTAGACTAATGCAATAATCTATAAAATGATTATCAATACTTAATAGACCACTGGGTGATTATTAGGATCTATTGGCAGATTTTAGATAATCAGCCTCTATTATAAGAATGTTTCCTGTGGCTTTACCTCAAATAACTGGCCCTATAGTGAAATAGGCCTGCTGACTACAATGACCCATATTTGCAATAGGCTATTATGCTCACAAGTTACCTGATGATACACTGCAAAGACAACCTCCTTACCTCACAGTCACCCACACACCCCCACACCTACATATTTGCTTTGCAAGGGAGGCCTTGGAACACCTCAATTGCAACATCTAACTGAGCTGACGAACGCATATTGGATAGCCCAGACGCACACCTTACCAAAAAATAGCCTTTCTTGGTGAAAACTGACTTTTAAAAATACATCTAGTACATAAGAATATAACGAAAATGACCACACTAAGAAAAAAACAAGAGTTGATGCGTGCTTATAAAATCACGGAGAGCAGAGGACCAATAGCAGTGGAGAAGTGGATGCAAGGCAGCAGGAACGGAGGGAAGAGAAGGAAAGAATATAGGGAAAAGAAGAACCGAGGTAGGCTCGAAAAAAGTCAGCCCTCACTTTTTCACGCTGGTCCCGTTCATTGTCCAGTTCTCTCTGCAAAAGTTGGGCACGGTCTTCTGCATCGTCAGCTTGCTGCTGCAGACTCTGGATTTTTCTTTTTACCGCGTCCAGTGAATTCACACCTGTCATTGTTATACTGATTTGATAATACTAAGTTTATACAAGAAATAGAAAATGTTTTTGGTGAAAATCGACCAGCAAAATCCCCAAGAACAACTTCAGTCAGAATATATCGACGGTGTAGCCTAAGCCTGGTCTTTGCCTTTCCAGATGTTTCTTACGACACTATTCGAAACGAGGTGCTACACTGTTATTCCCTCTAGCAGCAATTTTCCATTTGCCATTCAATCTTTTGAAAGAGTGGCGGCTGCATTAGTGAAGCGCTGAGAGAATGAGGAAGCCTGGAAAAGGGGTAGGAGTCTACAAGAAAGTTATGGCTAAATCCTCCAATCCTGGGAAGAAGTTGGTTTCAGATGACATCACGGACAGGAGGGGGATGGGGTTCCTGTTTGATTTTTTCCCTAGTTGGCGTCTGGATTCTCTTAGTAATTTACTGAACATATTTGGAGTGAAAGGGATGATCTAGAGAGATAGAGCGTTTTACAAGCCACTTGGCATACGAGGTTGGGCTCATGGGTGGCATCACTAGACTAAGGACACTGAATACGCTGAACAAACATATGAAGTCACGTAGGCTACAAATAGGATCCACCTAAAAGATTCATCTGTACTATTTGAATAGAAAAACTCCTCCCGTTATTGTCTGTGAGGATCATTGTTGCACCTTGTTAAAAAAAAGAAGAAAAAAAAAAAAACACACCCAGCATACCACCAAATGTCCGACTTGTGGAATGTTAATTCATCTTTTTTGTTGACATCCCAATGTAGCCATGGGGCGGCGACACGCACCTATCGTGCCCTCTGCTGCATTCTCTCTCTCTCTCTCTCTCTCTCTCTCTCTCTCTGCTCTACTTTGTAAACTGTTATTGGCACTGGATGACATAACCAGTGGCTGTATAAGACTGCCAAGAGTATAATCACTAGTCATATTGACTCAACCTTGCCATCAGGAGTTCAGGATACAGCAGCTTTGTTTGGCACACTAATGGCTGGCAAGGGTGCAGACTTAGATAGATGGAAACCTACTCTGCAATAATTTTTGAGTAGGCCTACTGTGTGTGTGTGTGTGTGTGGGGGGGGGGGGGGGGTATGTCTGATGTCTGTGCAGCAAGCAAGAAAACTGGAGAGTGATCTGATAATGAGCATCATCAGTCACAGTAATGCACGGTCTGTATGTGACGAAAGTAAGCATGAGCTGCTCTTGGGCGTAAGCACGGGAAGTGCTTTGATAAACAACATGTAGGCACTGTCTTACATCCGTCATAGAGCCTGCCAAGATAATTCAATTAAAACTGTTCCTCTCTGTGGAGAGTGGGTTAGTCTCCCATGGTCTTTAGCCCTTGGAACATGTTCTCTCTTCCCTTCTAAGAGAGGAACAGACTCAGGTAAAGGCTTATCAGAAGTAGTTTGCTCACCGTGGACTTGCCATGCATTGGTAGACAAAAATAATGTTTTTTTTTTATTTATTTATGTTATTTATTTTTATTATTATTTATCACATTTATATTTGCTGTTTCTATGCCAGCGTAGAAAAACAAACAAATCACAGCACAGTGTTAGACCAGGTCAGCAGGTAAGCGTATCCCCTTGGGTGCTGTGTGCGTATTTATAAACATTGTAGGGAGGCTAATGTAAGTGTAGACTCAGGAGTATTCCAAATACTTCTCCAACATAACCCCCCACCCCAACCTCCCAGCAGAAGTACACTCTTT
Organism: Alosa sapidissima; assembly: GCF_018492685.1. Classification (NCBI taxonomy): domain Eukaryota; kingdom Metazoa; phylum Chordata; class Actinopteri; order Clupeiformes; family Clupeidae; genus Alosa; species Alosa sapidissima. The sequence goes on along the minus strand of NC_055957.1, from coordinate 43,608,099 downwards.
CTCTTCTCTCTCTCTCTCTCTCTCTCTCTCTCTCTCTCTCTCTCTCTCTCTCCATGCCGGGTTCTGGACACACATCTGTTGGTGTGCGCTGTTTGCTTTAGCTGCATTCCTGTCATTCCAGTGTGGTTGCTGAGGCATGGTGGGGCGGGGCCCACGGCTGGGGCTGGGGCTGGATGCAGCCTTCAGGCAGCTCCCAGATCAGCTCCAACTCTTATCCCACACACAGGAACAAACAAACAGTATGCCCTCAGAGGCTGATCTGGAGTCAGTTACTGCATCAGACAGAAGTGTGTGTGTGTGTGTGTGTGTGTGTGTGTGTGTGTGTGTGTGTGTGTGTGTGCAATGTGTGATCTCTCAGAACTGCTACAGTATATGAAACCCTTCTGTTTAAGTTACATTTATATTTAGTTCCAGTGTTCTCAAACTGGAATGAAAATGTGATTTCCCCCCCTCTCTGTTCACCAGCATGGCTATGATCAAAGGCCTTTCATGCCGAGTAATTAACCTGCCAGACTCCACATTCCCCAGGCAGCCAGCTGCAACTGTACTGGGTTTAAAGGGTCTCACCAAAAACAAAGCTGCGTGTAATATTCTTTGTGGTCAATTCCAACACTATACAACTGCTTTGAACAGAGAAAAAATCTCTAGTTCTCTAGCAATAGATGATTTAAGGTAATTGCTGATCCATGCTCCACATGATAACTGGATACCAACTGGAATTAATTTATGACACAAAACAGAAGGAACACAAGAAATTTTAGAGAAATTAATCCAACAGTACACTCTCAAAATGAAAGAATGAATGAATGAATGAACTTGTGTTGTTTTTTAATACATCTCGATGTCCAGATAGGGACAACACAATGTATGCTATTTCTAACACATTGCTTTTGTTATCCTGTGTACACTCTTACAACAAATGTGTTGACAATAACACAACATGTTGTTTTTTATCACATCTCTATGTCCAGGTAGGGACAACACAGTTTATGTTGTTTCTAACACATTTGTTTTAAGAAGGTAGAATAAAATATTTGCACCTTAGATGTTTTATATTGTGATAAGCCTCATTTGAATGAAAACAATCCTCTTGAAGATGTTTCTGTTTATTTTGTCATTTCTGTTGTGAGAAGGCGCTACAGTGTAGACCATCAGGCCAGCCACAGACAGACAGTCACAGACAGTCTTCCCGTGACTGGGACTGGGATACTCACATCAGTGGCCGCCTTCTCGGAGAGTTCCAGCTTCTCCTGGGCGTCCTTCAGCGCCTCTGAGAACTTGTCCAGCTCATCCTCCGTTCCCTTCATCTTCTTCTGCAGGCTGGCCAACTCCTCCTCAAGCTAAGAGACAACATCAGAGTGAATCCATTAGAAGAGGCATATATAAAGGTATTGTATGATCCTGGTGCTGTGTGGGTTGTGAGTGGTGATAGAAACTATTGATTAAAGGGAAATAGATCATGCATGGGTCCAAATTTAAATTATGGACAAAGAGCAAAATGTCTTATGTAAGCACTAAATCTATTGTGTGGCATGTTGGAGCATTGAACTGATCAACTGATATTTAGTTTTTTTTTAGGATTGTTAGGATTTAGGATTGTTGTGTTTTATTATATTAGCTAGTTAGACTTTAGACTTTACACTTTGCCCACCATTTAAATTCCTAAAGTGAAGAAATGTGATCGGTATATCTTTACGAATTACGTAAACACAGTGACAACAGTTAAGTAGACATTTTACTCATGTGTTAGGGGCAGCCGTGGCCTACTGGTTAGCGCACCGGACTTGTAACCGGAGGGTTGCCGGTTCCAGTAGGCACGGCTGAAGTGCCCTTGCTGGCAGCTCACTGCGCCGGGATTAGTGTGTGCTTCACCTCACTGTGTGTTCACTGTGTGCTGAGTGTGTTTCAGAGACCAAATTTCCCTCATGGGATCAAAAGAGTATATATACTTATATTTATACTTATACGTATACCTGACTCAATGTTTGTTATCATCTTACATGACAACTTTGTTATCATGCCCTGCCACAGTTAATGCAATGGAATTAGAATAAAAATGTAAAACAATTTTTTAAGTAAGTACGTATGTATACTCTTTTGATCCCGTGAGGGAAATTTGGTCTCTGCATTTATCCCAATCCGTGAATTAGTGAAACACACTCAGCACACAGTGAACACACAGTGAGGTGAAGCACACACTAATCCCGGCGCAGTGAGCTGCCTGCAACAACAGCGGCGCTCGGGGAGCAGTGAGGGGTTAGGTGCCTTGCTTGTGGGCACTTCAGCCGTGCCTTCTGGTCGGGGTTCGAACCCCGAAACCCTCCGGTTACAAGTCCGAAACGCTAACCAGTAGGCCGCGGTGCCCCAAATATTTCACGGTATTTCACTGATACCATTGACGTGGTGAAGATAAAATATATTGTGTCTAATCTGTTTGAATGACGAATGAGTGATTGTACAGATTTTGATTCAGCTACCCCAAAAATGAACCTTACTTGAGTGCCATGTACTGCAACCAGATGGTTGCATATATCTGTAAGATTATTTCAATGACACTCATTGCCTGTCTCCACCTAATGAGCTCATGCAAACATCACCAAGATTTTCTTTAAAGGTCAAAGTTCAACCAAGCTGATATGATTCTAAAGGGACAACATCTGATTATCCCCTTGGATGCTAAAAGCCACTGTTCCATCATCTGCTACCATGTTAGGAACCACTCTGGTCTTGTCGAGTCCAGTTAGATGACCCTTAACATTTTTTTTCTCTTTCTTAGGCTCCTCTTTGTCTATATAACATTGACATGTCTGACTGCATACCTGCTATACTCCTGGCATCAGTGTGTGTGAATCTGTTGAGCATAGACTCTAAGATACTTTTTTGGAGATCTGTCTGACTTGTAAGTGATTGAAATCAGGACTAAAAACCAAGCCCATACTTTGTACTCGATCCCATAGAATTCTCACAATATGAGCCTTCTAAATAAGGGCATGTAAGGAGAGAGAAAGGGAGTGGAGGAAAAACAGAGAGAGCGAGTGATAAGTAGTGGAGCTGTGGAATGTTCTAGAATTTGGAATGCTGAGTGACGCCACAGTGCACCCCAGAGCCCTTTAACTAGCACCAAAGTGAGGCCTGGACTGGCAGCAGCTGACATGGCTGGGGTTTTATTCCGGGTGAGCTCCACCCTCTGGACACCACATCGGTGCAGCGCGGCCTATGCCAGCACCACACAGGGATGAACCATGCTGACACCCCCAACGCTGTCTCATCTCCATCAGCGACTTCAACTATAGGGATCTCTCAGTGGAGAGGCTGATGCTGGACACAGGACGCCAGAGGAGCATGCTTCGCATTCTGCCTGACTCTTGCCAAAAGCTTAAAGTGTTTACAGTGTGCGTGCTGGTGACTGACTTGACTCTTCAGTCAACTCGGTTGAGGATCCTGGCTGGCCAATTAGCATTGTTTAAGCGGTTGTAATCAGAATCCCATAAACAGATAAGAGAGAGGTCTGGTGCAACTACAGAAATATACAGTCAGCAGATACTGAAGCATGTGTTTATTTGTTGGAACACAGATGCTCTACATTCTGTCTCTAAGCTTATAAGCCTTTTACTAATGTGTTTCATAAGTGAACTCCTCCCAATATTACAAACTTAACACAACTCCCCAAGTTTTCCAATCATGACATAAAGACCTAAAACACTGTTAAAGATGTTTGTGAAAAGTGACTAACACTCCTTACTTAAAATATAACAATGTGTACTGCCTTAAAAGCATTACAGTTCAGATTCCCTCATCACTTGGTGAATTAAGATTCTCACCTCCTCTCCTTACTCTGTGGACTTGAGTCCTTCATTGCCTGTGCAGTCATGCAGACATCTCCACCCTGGACCACACCGACCCCTCTCTCCCATCCCTCCATCCTCACCTGCTTGCACTTGTCCTCGGCTGCCTTCTGCTCCGACTCTGCCTGGTCCGCCCGGTCGATGGCGTTCTCCTTATCCAGCTTCAGCATCTGCATCTTCTTCTTGATGGCTTCCATTTTTGCCGCTTTGTGTAATCGCGCTCAACAAAGGAGAGGAAAAAGAGTGGAGGCACAGAAAAAGCACGAGAGAAAGTCTCAGAGGTAGAGGGGTAGAGGAGCCTGGGCGCTGCAGTTGGAGGTACTGCCTTCTCGGACTAAAGAGCAGAGAGTGAAATTGCACAGCCTTTTTTCCTGTCAAACAGAAGGGCCAGTACAGCCACAAGGAGCGAGGAAGAGAGAGAGAGAGTGAAGGAGAGAGAGACAGAGCAAAAGAGTAGAGTATGCAGACTGATATGCGATGCTGCTTTCAGTGGTTTAAAGCTCGAGGTTGTGGAGACAGCCAAGGTCCCCAATGACCCCCCCCCCCCCACCCCTGTACCCAGTTCACTCCCCCCTAACCCAGTCTCCACCACTACCACCACAGACCACCTCTAGAACATACAGTAACCCCCCTCCCAAAACCCTTAGCTGGGCCAGCACCCCTGTGAGTGGACCTTCACTCAGCTCCTTATTTGGGTTGTGATGGTTTGTTTATAGTGGGTTGAGGAGAGCCGGGAGAGAAGGGAAAAGGTCTTGATGCTGTATTTAACCTGCAAGGACCACCTGGAATGAAAATGTCTTCTGACATTTGGATGTCTGAAGTGGATTTTAACCAGGCAGTTGGGAGAAAATGGTGCAGCTGTATTATAAAACATTGAATAACCCTGTGATCAGACCACAGCTGTAAAAAACGAGTGTAAATGCCTGTGTCTGCAGCCCCTGCCTCTTGAAGAACTTCATGATGGTGGAGCAACAGTTCGTTCCACAGCAGATATTTCATGGTTTCCTTCAATCGCAGTCCTAGCATGGAGGAATGCAGAAATTAATGGTAATAACAGGATTGGTTAAAGCTTTAAGAGGGTAAAAAGTTTTCCCCTTTCCTCTGGAAGGGGGGGGGGGGGGGGGAGAGCCCATGGAAAAAAGGCTCCTCCTGAGCCAAGCAGAAACGGTCAGAAATGTGAACCTCGTGTTCAATCAGCTTTACCCCTCTGAACTCACTGTGAAGAATTGCACAGATCCTCTGATTCTTTGTGTCTATCGTCTCTCAAGGTCCAGAGGCTATATTGAGTTGAATACTTGTACTTTGTTAATAATTCAGCAGTGTCTGTTAAACCTGCATATGAAATGCCTATAGGTATTTCCCACACATGCTTTAATTCCACTGGGAATATAATGTCTGCAATAGGCAACTGTGCTCATGCATTTGCTATTCATACTTTACTTTAAAAGTTCTGCTGATGACTGCCATAGGCAAATGGGTTTCCCCTTGGGTAGAAGAGTTCTCATAACAGCTGCTCTGCTTCTTAGGTACCCACAAAGACTGACATCATTAACAGGAAATGGAAGATGCTGATACAATATGAACATGAGGTGTTGTAGTATAACAGCATACACACACACTGTAACAGCATTTAATTGTCCATATGCCAGAACTGACATTTATTTCATGATTAAATGGTCACAGAATTAACTGCTTTTAAGACAGTGTTACCATTAAAGACAACTGGATTTTTGGGGCTTTTGTGAACAGTCAAAGAATTCTTGCTGTGGGAAATTAAACTGACTCAGGGAAGGCATCAGAAGCAGCAACAGCAGCAGCAGTAACAGGGTTGAGGTTGTTCGGGGAGACCTTCCCCGTGGTGGTGGTGGTGGTGGTGATGGTGGTGGTCTCTCTTCCCTTCCTCAGCCTCCCTGTTCTGTGTTCACCAGCGCAGCAGCTGCAGCTTCTAAAAATACAGAAGGCATAATGTAATGAAAGATCCAAGGCAATAGCAAACCCAGAGGATAATCACCAAAAGAATGTTGCTTTCACAAGCAGCGAAGAACCTTTCAAAGGCCTTACGCTAGATTAGAGTGGTATCCTACTACAACACTTCTCACTCGCCCAGTTAGGTTACTACATTGTTGACAACAGTCAAGGAGCTTTGCTGCAGTATGGGCAACACTAGGCTAAACACTCTCAGTCTGTCAGTCTTATCTGACAAGAGTACAATACCCATTCAAGTGATCTTGTTTGGTGGCTGTGGCCAGTTGCTGTTTAAGTGTTAATTTAGTGGACCTGGTCTCAGCTAAAAACAAATATGCCACAGTGAGTTTTGAGCTTACAAATCGCATATCACACATCAGCACTAGATTTTCGTAATTTGTGTTTGTGGTCGTAAGACATCGAGGCCCACATATTGGCTCTTAAGTTACATTCCAGTGATGTTCACAACTCCACAAGTATGGACCATGTGTTTTTGTGATGAGGTGTCATCAGACTGCATAACTGGAGGCGCTGTGGTTTAGCAGCAATTTACGTCATACAAGTGACAAGCTCAGATGTCCAGAGCTACCACTTTAGATGGACTGCACACGATCCTGGACAAGCACATGAACCTCTGTCTTGTTAGCTGTCAAGAGAACTCTGCACATGATTTACAGAAGTGGTGTGACCCTAATAACTCACTTGCAGCAGACAGTGGCAGATTGCATTTGGCCTAATGTTGAAAGAGCATCTAAGGTGCAAAGCTGCAGGATTTCACCCCAGCCCCAACACACACACACACACACACACACACACACACACACACACACACACACACACACACTCACTCACTCACATGTATACACACATACACACACAGAGGTGCTTGCCAAGAGGATTTCAGTGTCTGCTGAGATGAGGAATGTCTTAACATCCAGCAGCGCATTGTGGAAAAATAGGTCCTTTATTGGTGTGTCTTTAAGGTAATAACAAACAGTATGCCAGCAGTGGTGGCCCTGTTATGCTTTTACTTAAGTCCAAAGGCCAGAGAGAGTAGACAAAAGGGCTTTGGTGGAGATGGCCTGTTTATAATCCCATTCCCTCTGTGTCAGATTCCTCTATAGGGATACGGTGTTAGCAAGACTGTTTATGGCCCACAGATGACTGAACTTTTATGATAGTTGAACTTTATAACATGATAATAGCTGCTCATTGAGACAGCTCAGTGTTTTTTGCTGACTCGATTGAAAACAGAAAGTTGCAGTTGTTTATATATTCATCAGTTTCTTTTTTAAAATAGAAAGGTAACCTTAATCTATATCTATATATTCCTAATATAAAGACCATAATCTCCTTAATCTATATCTATATATCACTAATATAAATACCACAATCTGCTCAATCTATATATATTCCTAATATAAAGACCATAATCTGCTACATCCTGCCACTGACCATGTATGTACAGTAGATCTCCATTGGGCCCATCATGCTGTTCAAGGTAAATAATGAATGCTAAAGGATGGTGTTCAACTGTGAGCCACATTTATAATATTGCTATAATACCTTCGTTATTAACAGTCGATACTTTGCCTGCATCAAATTGCTCATTCCCATTTAGTGCGCATCTATAGGCTTAACATGATTTCTAAGCGACTTGTAGGCTCATATCTGACTTCACTAGACTATGAATGCATTTATTTACTGTATGTTGTAAGACTTGTAAAATAAATGAATGACACTGGCACTACGCACAAATTCTTACACTTCCCTAATCACTTCTGACTAGTTCTCTCGCGTCAGTCACTGACAGTAGCTAGAATGCATCAAGAAAACACATAGCAAAATCACTGTTCAGTCCACCAAGTCATGATAAGCTATTGGCGCTGCGCAGCACCAGTTGTGATATTTATCCTACTAAGTGTAATCGTAGGTAATGCCATGTATGAAAACTAGTATTGTTAGGCAATACTATAAGTGTCAAGTCCAGGGCAGCTGAGGTGTGGCGATGACATCATCGATACGCAAGTATGCGGTTTCGCCATCTAAACGAACTCGCAATGGCTACGGTTTCGAATATTTCCACCCTGGGACCAGGTTTCAAAAAAGTGCGGTTTCGGGCAGTGCGCTTACAGGATTCATTTGGACGCTCGGCCAAGGCGATGCAAAACGTGCGTTTAAACCAAAAAGAGTCTCCGTGTGGACGGCCTCTAAGTCATTACCTTCTGGCAATAAACGTCATGCTCTGTGTGAGATCTCAGTCTTCTGTGAGATTAACAGTGTGCTCTAATAAACTCCGGGTTCGCTAACTACGTTGTTGCTGCTTCGTTTTATGTGTAGGGACCCTGAGCAAGCTACTGACGAGGTTTGGTGGTGTTTTGAACAAAAATTTGGGAAGCGTTTGGCTCACTGCCCCTAGCTAATCCACTGTTTGCGATTTGGGGCTTAAGCATATACCGGGCCAAGCTCTGTGGTTGATCAACGAAAAATACTGTCTCCATGGCTTATTTGATGTGTTTTAATGCAGAAAATCACCTTGAATTCAACTTTAAGTTGAATTCAAATCTTTGCTCAGTCTTTGCATACATGGATGTGGGAGAAGACATACTGAATATTCTTGGGGGTGAGTAGAAAGTCAGGAAGTCAGGGACATTTGTAGCAGTAGAGAGTGAGAGAGAAAGAGAGAAGAAAATGGGATGAGAGAGAAAGCTGTGGAGAGAGAGAGAGAGAACGAAAGGAAGCATGAGTGAGAGGGAGATCGCCACACTTGCTCTAACACTGACAGGGTATTCCGATACCCTGTCCCTCCCACAGGAAACACAACTCAACTCCTCTTCTCCTTTTATGGTAAAAACTCCCCAAAAAGAAGCCTGGTCGCCGTGGGAATACTCTGCATGTGAGATAAAAACGGCCTCAGAGAGTGGATGGACTCACAAGGTCCCTCGAGCCCAGAGGAAAACCATTATTAGTACGACTTCATGAAGTGTGCTGTGGAGATCAGGCATAATTAAACTGTACAAAGTCTCGCCGCTGAAACGTGAAGAATCAAAAGTTTAGTATGTGAGTGAGTCGATGGAACCAAAAGGTTCACCATCATTTACGAGAGGTGCAGAGAAGGATAGGAAACGCAAACTGTCCAGAGGGAAGACTGAAAGCTTCCCTGGATAGTTAGAGGCTCTGTAAAGAGAATGTAAACACTGAATCTGTGTAAAGGCCAGAAGCCAGAGTTATGTAAACTATACAGAGATCCATGGGTCTTCCTGACCTCTCACTCTCTCTCTGTCTCTCTCTCTCTCTCTCTCTCTCTCTCTCTACCTCTACCTCTCTCTCGCTCTCGCTGGGGTCTACAGCTCTCCAGCAGTTTGGTACACATAAAAGACATTTAGAACACTTGACTAGTACACACATGAATGTGTACAAATATGATTTGGCACAGGTGACAACATTTTCGCTGCAAGGTTTAAATGTGTGCTAATTTGTTCAGTATCAGGTTTCAAATTAATATTGATTTATACGGTGTAAGAACAAAAGGTCTGTTGAGTTTAACTGTCTTGCATTTCTGAAAATGGCACAGCACAATTAGGTCTTCGGGAATTCTCTCTCCAAAAGCCAAAATAATACGACCTTTAACAGCTCTTGATATGAATGAACTCTTAGGCCTGCAAATGGAACTCCAGCCAAGCAAAAGACTGGATAGAGTTATAGTGGAGGAGTTGTTTCTCTCCCAGAGAAGAAGGAAGCGGAGGATAAGAAGGGGGAGAGAGGAGTGATGCTCCCGCACTGTGGACCTGACAGGGAGCCAAAAGCCTGTAAGGGGTCCATGTCTGGCATGCACTTGGACCAGAGCTGGCCCAGATGTGGTGGAATCACGCCAGGTCAGGCCTGGAGGCGTTCCAGGGCAATCTGCTATCTGGGAATATTTACTCATTGAAAGTGTTCTCTTGCCTGCTCTCTCTCTCTCTGTGCCCCTCTCTCCCGCCTTTCCTTTGTCCCTTTCCAAGTCTTCTCTTCATGTTTTCTTTTCCTTCAGAAAGGTCAAATTGTTATCTGATTTATCTTGTTGTGTATCGCTTGTAACCAGATCACCCCTCACATTCATAATGGCTGTTTGAGACAGCTTGATGAACTCCAGCTCCAATTCTACCCATAAGCCCTTTCTCCACCCCCGCAGCTCTGGCCGATGACTAAAGGCCTGCGGTGTTTCAGTGTGTGACAGGGGAGCATCAGACAGCCGCTGGCTGAGGCCTGGATCTGGGATCAGAGAGTGAGAGAGAGATCACGGTGCCAGATTCACTCCATGGCCAATAGCCAAGATGATGCACACAGCCGATCTTGATCTGATGCTGCTTTTATGTTTACGTCACTAAAATCAGGATATAAATGTGGTCAGTTGATAAAAGGGAGGGCTTGGTACTTTTGAGATGAAACATTGTCTTGGCTCCTTAGTGTACACACACACACACACACACACACGCACGCACACACACACACACACACACACACACACACACACACACACACACTGTATACACAGTGTATTCATTTCTTAGCAGTAAAACAGTATCAAATCCATCATTTCAGATACCCACACAACCTTATCTCAACCTTATCAACCTTAAAGTGTGTTTCAGTGTGAAAAAATACTGAGAATGTAATACATTGAACTTAGTGGATAACCTTTCATGAAAAGTATTTTATGCACTTTAAAATGTGTACATGTATTTTAATGGGTCGTAAGAATGGTAGGAATTCCCTTACTTCCTTCCGGAGAGTGACTTACTGAAGTAATTAAACTGACGAGAGTCTGGCTTAGGAAGGGAAATGACCAAATAAGGAGATCTGTAAATCTGCATGTCAGAATCACCACTGTGTTTTGTTTTGTTTTTTAACACAATTTGATTTGTTAAATTGCACACATTTCTGACCATGATGAAATCTAATTACTTGTATCCAAAACATCTTTCCAAAGTATCTTTGCCCAGGCTGTGGACATTATTTACATACTTGTTGCTGATTGTTTAGTGTGGATTAGATAGATCATGGTCCATTTGAACAAAGAGCACTTGGTTGGTCAACACATCGTTGACATTAGAAATAAACACAGAGACAGCACCACCATTCCAAGAATCTAGAAGCTGAAGTCCAAGATTAATCCTCACAAAGCTGTCTTGGGTATGCTCTTTTTCACCATGAAGACCTAACAAGATCTAATGGTCTTCAGGGCAAACACACACACACACACACACACACACACACACACACACACACACACACACACACACACACACATCCATACTGCCTTCCCTTGGTACTTTGTTAGTAATGATATCTGTATTAGCACTTTCAAGTCTTTGCTAAATCATTCCTATTTAAAGAGTCTTGGGCTATCTGGGAAGAATCTGTTGGCCAGAGGTCTTGGCTGTCTACTTCTGGGCCTCCCCAAGGTGAGTTAGGATCCCAAGTATGGCCACACAGGGAACTGCCCCAAGCACAAATAGATAGAGGCCCACAGTCAGCATATACATCACTCCACAGCAGGGGCGGACTGGGACCAAAAATCGGCCCTGGCATATTTGGCCCAAGCGGCCCTTAAATCGGTCGGCACACCTAATTAAATACAAAATCTTTGCATTACCCTTAAATATGCATATATGTTCAACTGTCATGGAGCACTGAAAGTGATGTAGCCTAGGCCTCATTGGTTATCTCTCTGACTGATCAGAGCATGGAGCATATGATCTCCATATTCAAGTAGGCTAACAAGCAATTATTAAAGAAGAGTTTCTGCTTGAATTCAAAGTATCATTTCAAATTATTCAATGGGCTACAATTGAAAACAGGACCAAAAATTACTGAAGCCTATGTGTACCCAGATTGTCTTAGACATTAATGTAATTTATACCAGTTATCACTGTAGGACAACTGAAACAACACAAAATAAACAGGGCTGTTGCTGGAAATATTTCATTCCTGTAGGCTATACTACCTACCTACATATACATTTTGGAACAGTACAGCTACATGAACTAATTATCTTTAGTGTCTTCCAGTAGCCTATCGTAAAGGTTATACTGTAGCTTAGATGGCTTGTGCATGACGTGACGTTTTGTAACCTACATTTCCGTCAGTCTACAGTCTTTTAGCCCTTCTTTACCATGATAACCCTTCCAAGATAGAACCCTTCTCTACTTTGAGAGACCAACCACCACTCATGCCATCGATGTTGAATTTTGGGCGTCTGACGGAAACTGATCAATCTGACCAACAATTAACGTCGATTTGACACTATTGTGCTGCCCAGATTTGCAAATCATTCATTTAGAAAATTTAAGTTGCGCTATTTGTTATTATAATCACAGCACGGCCTTACTATGTTATCATTAAGCTACCATATCATTACATTATCGCAATTAATAAGTCATCATAATCATCATAGTCAGCATGGCATGTCACAGCCTACCTGCTCCACTACTGAGTTCTTATCATGTAGCCTCTAGGCTCGCACTCTCCACCTGCTCACTGTCCCTTGCTCTGTATGCTTACTTACATCCTCGTTCAAACTCAACGAACTTCAACATGTTGCTGACATATGCTATAGCCTACTTGCAATATTGTATTTTTGAAGCTTCTACATTGGTGTTAATTTTGCACAATGGTCACTACCGCCGGCACCCGCCGCAATTTTGTGTAGGCAACTTCGATTAACTTTTGATGCGCTCACAGAATCCTGGCTCTGAGCCAAAATGGGAGGGGTGGGGTCTGACGTGAGCTGTTATTGGATCAGTCCAGTTTCAATATTGAAATATAACCAATGGGCCACTGATTGTCCTTCCTTTGGGCCGATCGTTGGCCAAAATAATTATATATAATATTAATAAATTATATATATAGCCTATTCTATCGGACCAAAAGGTGCGTCGGCCCACCGGGAAAATGCCCGGTATGCCAGATCTGCCCATGACTGCACAGCCACCAATGTCAAAGCAGCTGTGGAAGATTTGCTCTTGATGTGATGGTAGATAAGTGGTGTGCATAAACAAATATATTAATGTATACATACATACATGAATGCATACATACATGGAAAACCATTAAAACCATTAAATACATACATACATAAATTCATGCATATGTATATATGTGCATACTGTACATACATACCGGTGGATCAAGTCTGACTTATTTCAGTGAGACTGAGGTAAAATGTCGATTGTTTCTTATTTGCTCATGCTCATAAATCATCATGTGGGATAGTGCAATTTAATTATGAATAACCTATAAAGCAAAACTACAGTTTTGGCATTCTCAGTGAATGGGAAAGATTTCACTAAGTCAGCAGTCAACTCTTATCCTAATTGGGAATAAAGTGATGGCAAGCAGTCCTCTATTGCCTGTTATTTAGAGTGCTCTCTAGTGTTAATATAAAGAAATATAAATTGGGCCGGACAATGTATCACTTGCCATATGAAAGAATTGGCATTTGGTATTTCTGCTCTACTATAGAAACCTTCATCTTTTGAGTATAGACTACTCAGTATGTATGCTAAGCATATTAAACATATTTGAGTTTCTCAGTTTCCCTATGGGTATTTTACAGTAATGTTATAAGGTTGCTTGAGTAACCAGCAGATGGCGACACAGGATAGGATGTTGTTGGCAATACATGGCTGATGGGTACAGCCACGTGTTAAATGGATTGACAAAGCTTATGAACTGTTATGGAAACCAGTACAGTCAAATCCTTTACACACTGTAGGGTGAATTGGTTTTGAAACATTGATAGATGTTGCTTGTCATGATGTTGAATGTTTGTTTTGCCTAGTTGTGCAGGGGTTGTATGGGAGTAGGCTAGTAGAACAAGACCTCAAAAGAGATACAGCCAAAACATAAAACCTAAGTAGAAAGTAGATAGATTTAGAAACAAAGTAGATTTCTTCATACTTGTCAAAGTAACTTATAAAAAGGTGTTGTTGTTCATAAATTGAAAGTTGCTCGGGTGAAGACATCTGTAACATGAAGAAATGGAAATGTAACTAGACAGCCTTCTCCATGTTAGAATCATATAAGTGTCAAAAAAATGTAAGTGGGCAGTCCTGATCATTCATCATCACTGTTATCAGTCTCTAACTCCTCGTGGCCCAGGGAGGCTGAGAGTTTGCTCCACATTCAGTTATTTTTTTCACAGGAGCTGAGGAAGTCCCGACTGCTAGGCTCTCTCCACTCCAGGCCCGTCTGGCTCTCTGCGCTTGACCTCTGCTGTAGTCCAGGTGCCTGCGATTTCTCCCTGACCAAGGCAAACAAACAGCAGCTGTCGGGGGGTATGGCGCAGGCTCAGCTGAGCAGCAGACTCAAGCGGTCTCTCTCTCTCAGGTCAGGAGATGGAGGCATTAAGAGAGGGCTAAGGCTAATATTGTCCAAGTGCCTAGGTCAGTAAGGTAGGTGGGTAGAGTAGGAGGGTGAGAGAGAAAAAGAAAGTGGTTAATGGAAGAGCACCCCCCCCCCCCCCCCCCCAGACAAAGATCAAACATCCCCCTGGCTCTCCAGAAGGACCAGGAAGAGGCAGTCAACACTACCCACCACTACTGTAGGATTGTCTGCACTTTTGTTTGGCTTTGTAATCAAAGCAAGACGACTAGAGGTCCGAGGCAACCAGTGACTTTAGTGTCACGTGTGAGGGGGAGCAGGCAGGGAAATGAAGGTTTGTGCTATACTGAGGCATTTACACCATCCTGATAAAAAATGTCTTGGTCCTCATCAATAACATTATACTAATGTACATATACAGTATAATACTAATTTCCTGCCATCTTCCATGTCCTTTTGACATCCCATATGACTGTAGGTGTGATACTCTTTCTCTGGCATATGGTTATGATAAAAAAAAAATCATAATTATTCATATTATTTGTTTTATATTATTCATAATTTAAAACTGTGACATTTGAGAGAAATACTGACAGTGGCCGTTGACTGACTTCCGGCTCCATGCACACAAATGTAGGGTTTGTGTGGGACGAGGTGTGTACGTGCCATTTGTGCATGTGTATAGTAATGTGGTATGTCTGCCCAGGGTTCACTATCGGTTAGTGAGCCAGAATAGACCCACCTGAAACTGCCTGTGGAATCCTGTCGTTCAGGCTATTCCTATTCTCCACGCTGCCACTGGGGTCCACATGTTAGGTAAACATCTTGTTTGTGTATGTGTATGTGTGTGTGTGTATGTGTATGTGTAGGTGTGTGTGTATGTTTATGTGTAGGTGTGTGTGTATGTGTATGTAGGTGTGTGTGTATGTGTAGGTGTATGTGTGTATGTGTATGTGTGTGTGTGTGTGTGTGTGTGTGTGTGTGTGTGTGTGTGTAGGTGTGTTTGCATGTGTATGTGTGTGTGTGTATGTGTGTGTGTGTAGGTGTGTGTGAACATTGATCACAGCCTGTTAAAAAATAATGGCCAGGAAATAAAAAGCGTGCATGCCACTAGGGGTCCACATTGACGATTCTCTCAACTTCAAATGTCATATAGACCATCTTGTAAACAAACTGTCCAAGTATGTTGGCTTGTTCTACAAGATCAGACATTTCCTTCCTCTGTCTGCCCTTCTCACGTTGTACAAAACTCTCTTTGAACTTCACCTTAACTATTGTAATGTGAAAATGTGCAACACTTTCACCAGCCATCTTAAAAAACTTGTATCCTTGCAAAAGAAAATCATACGGGCCCTGTCGTGGTCAGAGATAAATTCCCCCACCCACCCTCTATTTCACCGCTTTGAGTTACTAAGATTGGCTGAGCTGAATGTTTATCATAATGCCTGTCTTATGTTTCAAATTGTCAACAGGCTCAACCCTAGATTGTGTAGTCTTATCTCCAGCCCTCAGCACACATACCAAACGAGAACTAAACCACTCAAAACAGGTAAATGTCGTCGACATGTGCGTGCCAGTATGAGTGTTGCCTGTAGGGGGCCGCAGATTTGGAACAGGATTGACGACGGCCTCAAGGTGCTGCCCTCTACCTCCAACTTCAAAAGACAACTAAAAAATAATCTCTTACTAACCTATATCTAATATAAAACTGTTTCCTTATGGACTACTGGGATGTATGTGTATGATTGTATGTGTATGTAACGTTGGATGTGATGTTATGTGTATGTAACAACATAACGCTGAGGGGAGGTATGTATGTTATGTTGTCACCATCTGGTTTCAGGTGGTTACTGTCTATATCATTGTCTGTACCACTACCCTTTCATGAACCATGGGCCCCCACCTATAAGCTTTCCTAGCTTCTTTGGGGGACCCATTCACTACCCGTCTGTCTTTGTACCCCTACATTGTAATGTTTGAAGTGGTATTGTGAATAAACTCAAACTGTATGTGTATGTGTGTATGTGTGTGTGTGTGTGTGTGTGTGTGTGTGGGTGTATTTGTGCTTTTGTGCTTGTGTGAAAGATATACAGAGCCTCCCCCAGTGAGGAACGTCAGAGATCACGTCCTGTCCAGCACTAAAGGGACAGCAGCACCTGTGCTTGACCTGTGACTTAAATGAACCCTGCTGGCATTTCAACATTGATTCAAGGGTGAATAAACGTTATAAACGTTTAAAAAAAAAACCTTAACGGGTGAATCAACGTTGAATTATGTGTTGGATTTGCAAATTGAATCAACGTTGATATCGCAACATTATTTCAACATCCGCCATTTCAACATTGGTGCTGATTTCCTTGATTTCTTATTTTACAACCATTTGTCAACATTTTACAATTAGCATTAAAACAGTGTTTCAACATTGACACAACAACTGACATTATTTCACCTATAATTCAACATTGATTTTCTTGACCTTTTTACAACCAACGTTGTTTCAATGTTTGTCTACATACCCGTTTACAACCATTTAGCATTAAACATTGTTTCAACATTGTTTCAACATTGACGCAACAACTGACATTATTTCCCCTATATTTCAACGTTGAAGGTCGGTCGTGTGCCGGCTGGGAAGCCTACATGGTAAGGCAGCTCAGTAGCTGTCTCTGAACCTTTTTGATCCCAACATGATCCCAAAATGGAACCATAAATTATATCAAACTGATGAAAAGCATTTTTTTCTGTTGCCTTTCAAGACAACAATCTTTTTCCCCCCTCATGATCGCAGAAATATGTTTGGACTTGCAGTGCTAGAGGCTTCTTAAACCCTCTATCTCCTGTCTGTAAATGTGTCCTGCTCTTGTTCAACATTGTTCAAACAGCTAAAGCCTCACTCAGATAGTACTTCTGAATGACACACACCCATTCTTTGATTCGCAGGGCCCCAAATTCCTACAGAAATGGGCTACATCGGTGTCTTTAATCCTCAAGAATGTGTGACAGCCCCAAAGTGACCGCTTTGTAGAGACCATGGCTGGTCCGTGACTGTCTAAACCTCAGCTTCCAACATCTTCCACTTCTTTCCAGCTCTGTCATTCTGTCTTGCCTGTAGAAGTGTTGGCCACTTCTCTAGGCTTTGCCCTTTGATTTGCCACCAACCTGGGTTAAATGTGGCATCATAGGAATATACAGTGGGGTCTTTTTTCTTTCAAAAGGTCAAATCTGAAAAAAATACTTCTTCGGGTTCTCATAGGCGAGAGACAAGCACCACTATCAGTCAAGTAACAAATAAGTTAAGTAAAACCAGATCTGTCACTGTGAGAGATCATCTTCGTACTGTTTCAACAATAAGGCCACTATGTATGAAAATGCCTTTAGACAAATGTTGAAGAGATCGGTGACTAATAACATTTGGGCATGCTTTAAGTACTGACTTACCTAAAATAAATTACATTCCGAATGCTGATACAGCAAGTCTGTTAAATGTTATTTATATGTAGTGTGTAAGGTTTGTCTGATAATCTATACATAAGATTTACTACTTTAATCTTAAGTACTTCTACTTACTATTTTTTGTCTATGTATAACAACATGTTGTTTTATGATATGTGTTGTACATGAATATGAATAACATAAATGATCTGAAAAGTCAGCCAATTAATTTGATATAGTAAATAATGCAATTAAAAACACATTGGCATTAATTTTATTGAATACATTTTGTCCAGACATTATTGCTGCCTTGCTTCTCTTGATTCATCTAACTTGCTCATGAACTCAAAGAACTATTCTGACGTAAGAACTATCTGCAACAGGTTCAATCTCTTTTGCACTGAAAAAGGGACAGATACCATGGTTATCCAATGAGATAGCTGTCATGTGTCATAAGCTGTCTGCCATCATAAGGTGGATCAGTGCATTTCTTTTAAGGTTCACTGAATTTGTTTGTCACAGAATTGTCAGAAAACTCATGTCAGTGAGATCAGTCTTGATTAGGCCCCTGTAATAGCAAAGGTGTTAATGGGTGTGCTATCGCTGACTTGCATTGGCAGTACAATTTACACAAACATTTTGGTTATGAATGCAGACATCCATCATTCCTTTCCAGAAACAGGACATGCAGTTACTGCCTCGCAGTCATCTATCCAGTTCAGTGTCTGGATAAACCTGTCGCTTGAAAAATAACAATGGTGGTCACATTTTTTATGAACGGAGAAAAAAAATCCTTGTCTCAGCGATCTCCAGGAGGTAGAACGACGTTCGGAGAATGGGGCCTAACTGCAGGGTTTAGGGTTTTTTGAGATTTAGACAACAAAGGTTTACGATTTTTCAAAGATGCAGAGCTACGCCCCTGCAGGCTGCAGAGCTAGCGCAGGCGACTCAGGCGGTTTGGCCAGGGGAGGTGCCCTCTCTCTCAGCTCCATTGGCTGTGTGTGGAATGTGTCAGATAGTGGAGTGGGATTGGGAGAGATGGAAGACTGACATCTACCCAAAACATGCAGCACATTACAACCCAAAATAAATGCTTCAGGAAAAAAAAAACACCTGTCTTTAATGGGTTGGTGATGGTCTTGTACATTTCAAGAGAATCCTGAGTGCATGTGTGCCAGAGGGGTTTCAAGTCATCTTCATAATATGTGTTTCAATATATATATTTTCTAATTGACTTAGATTCTGATTCCAATATCACTATCACAATATCCCCATCTCATGGTTTGAAAAGCAACCGCTGACAATGATGCACTTCCAGAGAATATGCAGTCGGAGACAGACACCTCCCCTGCCACAATAGTCATAAAACAATGTTGTGGTGACTGTGCTACCAATAGAGAGCTCCAGAGTTCATATTGGTTCTTTTTAATCAATCATGCAAGCATCATATTAACTCAACACGGTTAGAATCAGTGTGGTCATCATACTGTACACTACTCATAAGATAGTGATACCCAATGTCATCTCATCTGTAGGCTAGCCTTTTCTTGTGCATTGGCTCATGAAATTGTGGGGTTCTGTATATGCTGTGTGACAGTGCCAAAAAGATGAGAAGATGTATGAGGTTGTTATTTTCTTATGGCCTACCCCCAGTGAGAGGAAGTGGAATAGAACATTATGTCCAATATTCCAATATGTGGTTTAATGTTCTGCATTATGCCCAATATGCCAATATGTGGTTTAATGTTCTGCATTTCTCATTAGTGGGTCACTTTGATACTAAAAGTATGATACTATGTAATGACTGTATGATATCTACTGTCCCTGTGTATATCTGTGTGTGACTGTATTTAGAGATAAGCGGGAATATTATGACTTTGCAGTGTTTCACTGTTCTGCATGGCTGCGTCAGTAGCTATCTGCTCCGGATTGCCAGGTTGCCACTAATCAGAGTCAGATTCAGTGTAGTCCATGTGAGATGGGATGACCAAAGCCATCTCCCGTCAGCCTGGAAGGATACTTAAACCCTAACTATTTCCTTGTCTAGTTAGAGCAGCTGATGGATCTTTAAGTGAAGTCATGCTGTCTCTCCCTTGATGCGCATCATTGTAAATAAACTCTGTTCCTGATTTTTCATACTATTGGTCTGACTGGGTCTCTATTCATCTGTGGTATCAAAATTACCATCCCCAGGAAGCACGTGGCTTATATCTTAATATTGTCTAACATTCTATAAAGCGCCATGGGACATGTGTAATGTTTTGGCGCTCTTTAAGGGAAATTTAATTGAAATTGAAATTAATATCACTTATATATATATATATATATATATATATATATATATATATATATATATATATATATAACATCAGGCACCTTCGCAGTCTGCTTCAGTAGGCATAGCTTCTGAGTCCTTCAAATTCAGGGTCACGCGTGAGCGATCATGTTTGTTGGGACAAGGCAATCGGTGACGCCCTGTCTCACTTTTAGCCAATAGAAAACGGGTATAGAGAGTCGTTCTTTAATATAAATCCAGGCCCACTGCCAGGAAGGTTAGATTGTTTATAACTGGTAGAGACATATCACGGAACAATATAACGGTTTCATACTGTTTCCGATACAAAGTAATTACTAACACGTCTGAATCTACTGTAATATGGGAAAAGAAAGTCTATGGCTTCTTGTGATTGGGTTTTCTTTGATTAAGAGCTGCGAACCTTTAAACACGACAACTGAGTCCGTTTTCTCCAGTAAGTGATAATGATTTTACTACTTCAAAGCAATTAATTGGCAAGTTAAGATCCCAACTAATATCACTTAAATTGATCAAACCATTAATTGTACATTTTTGTCCTGTTACATTTGCCAGTGAATTGATATTTGTATATGCAATATTCATCATAAATGAAATTGAAGACTGGACGATGGAAAAACATATTCTCACCAGGGCGCTGAAACAGGTGCAATAGTGTTGAGATATGTTTTCCCTTTGCGCTTCCAGGCAACTCCACTCTTTACACTGAAGATTACAGTAACATCGAAACCAGGTTTTCAGTGCGGGACTCTGAAGATCCAGAGGAGGATCTCTGCTACCTTACTCTCGGGAACAGGGACAGTATCTCCGAATGTGGATTCAATCTCAGCTCGCAAACTTTTGTGGTCATCCACGGATGGTCGGTGCGTATTGGTGCGCCTTAGGCTTGCATATACCAGTGTCGTGAATAGATTTAGTCGAAGTTTAAGTCCATGTACTTTCTCCTCCGTAGGCTACAGCAACAGGTGCAGAAATAACACATCGTAAAATAAATTATAGACCTACAGTACAATGCATGCACTCTAACGTGAACTCCAGTAGGAGACAATTTAACCCGTGGGCATATTGGCTGCAAAGTAG
This sequence comes from Alosa sapidissima, assembly GCF_018492685.1. NCBI lineage: Eukaryota > Metazoa > Chordata > Actinopteri > Clupeiformes > Clupeidae > Alosa > Alosa sapidissima. Next base: position 43,587,099 of record NC_055957.1, on the reverse strand, counting down.
GACAAGTTCCTTCCTATAATTACAGTAGGCTACTTATACCTACAATTCTACAATTGATTACCGTTATCTTACCAGGCATGCCATTTAATAGCGTTGCTAACACACCATTAGCCATGCGTGCTAATGACAGGTGGTAAAAAAACACTGCTTTCTCCTGCGCTGTAAGCATGCGTCTGACTACTGACCGTGTCTCTTGATAGGTTGCCGGGCTGTTTGAGAGTTGGCTCCACAAGCTGGTGACGGCACTCTTCGAGCGGGAGCCCACTGCCAATGTCATCGTGGTGGACTGGCTAGACAGAGCCAGCCAACACTACCCCACCTCCGCGGAAAACACCAAACTGGTGGGCAAGGATGTGGCCAAATTTGCCAACTGGCTGGAGGTGAGAAAGCAAGGGTCAGGATTCAAATGTTATAATTTTGTTGTAAACATTCCAAAACCACATCATTTAACCAATTCATATTGGAAGGTTTTTTTCTATTCAACAATGAAAAGAATTTTGCCAATTCTGGGCCTGATGACAGAGATGTTTCCTTCTAATATCGTATTTTACAGTCCTATTTCCATGTTATTATTCTTATTAGGCTATTTGTGTTTCCTTACTGATCTAAAGTGTAAACAAATCTAGGGACTGATGAAAAAGATAGGAACAGGATTATTAGGGAAATCAACACTTCACTATTACCCTCAGATACAGGCTACATTTATACAATGCGTTTTACAAGTTGTTTTGATTTTGGACAACAAAGCTGCACCTCTCTACATCACACCAAACAGGTCTGTCTAAACTGACAGCCATTCTCCTCAGCATGTCATATTCCTCCACTGAACACTGATGTGTTAAATATTTCCAATTTGTTATTGCACGTCTTTGTGGTTTTTAGTTCAGCACGGCCTCTTTCTTTGCACAGAGCCTCGAGTATCCCCTGGATAAGCTTCACCTGCTTGGCTACAGCCTGGGAGCACATGTGGCCGGAGTCGCAGGAAACCTCATGAACCACAAAGTCAACAGAATCACAGGTCTGAGTGGGCTCTCTGTCTCCTCACTTGCCTGCCCACAATTATGGGATGGACTGGACTGGATATGCACATTCTTTTTTGCTCAGTCTCTGTTGTTGACTTAAGTCCCCATTGTTGACTAGACACAAACATAGTGCTATAAAATTGTGAGATCTTTTTGCATTGTTAGTCTGATCTGAGTGTGGTTCAGTTGTGTGCCATTAGTTCTATAATATATGACTGTTTTTCAGTAACACATTTGAGTCTGAATCTATACTCTTCAGTTAGCTACACTATATGGATAAACATGTGCTATTGTCCCATTCAAGCTGTACTATATACTTCATCCGAAAAGAGCACACAAAAATAACACCATGACCATAATGATTCATGTATGCTCTGTGTTTTTATGGTTGAGTTTGTGTTCGTCTATGAGTGTGTTTTATGTGCACTTCTTTCATATGACAGACAGGGTCAGCCATTGTTACACTCTGACTGTCAGGAGCAAACATACAGCTTTACTCCAAGACAACACACCTTGTTTTTTACTATCAAATGAAGCAACTTATCTCTGTTCCTTTCTTTCTTTCTCCTTATATCTCTCCCTTTGCCATTCTGTAGGCCTTGACCCAGCGGGTCCCCGCTTTGAGAATGCAGAAGACGTAAGGCGTCTCTCTCCTGATGATGCCAACTTTGTGGATGTCCTGCACACCAACACCAGAGGCTCACCAGACCTGAGCATCGGTATCCAAAGGCCTGTGGGGCATATTGACATCTACCCCAACGGTGGCACTTTCCAGCCTGGGTGCAGTCTGCAGAACACCATGAAGATGATTGCTAGTTTTGGCATTAACAGTATGTAGAAAGATATTGTTTTTTATTGTTTTCATACATTTATTGATTTGTAATCTTGTAATATTATCCCTCATTTTGAGTGATTCACAGGGTATGTGCACATGGATGTATGTTTGGTACATTTTGATGAATTCATTTTGCCAACTATTCTGTCCTGTTCTTCATCTCTGCAGATATGGACCAGATTGTGAAGTGTTCTCATGAGAGATCCATCCACCTGTTCATCGATTCCCTGGTGAACCAGCAGCACCAGAGCCTGGTGTATCGCTGCAGCTCCAAGGAGGCCTTCTACAAGGGCCTGTGCCTGAGTTGCCGCAAGAACCGTTGCAATAAGCTGGGCTATGGTGTCAAGAAGATACGCAACACCAGAAGTGCCAAGATGTACCTCAAGACCAGAGAGCTGATGCCTTACAAAGGTATCTATGCAGTATGTCTGCACTCAACCTTAGTGAATAGTTAAAAAAAAAAAAAAACACATTATAATGATTATCTATGGATCCTATACTATAAGTGCTATTAGAACTATTGAATTAGAACTTGTTGAACACAAGGGCTTAGCGAGTCTAAGTGTTTGAATGTATTTTCACAGAAACATATCATGGGACTTTAAGTGTCAATGTGCTAGAAAGTTTCTGTTGTGGTAATGCCAGAAAGAGGAGTTAAGAAGGGTTAAGATTTAAACGGACTGTGCTAATTCAAGGGAATGAAGATATATGTTTTGTGTCAGTTTTCCACTACCAGGTGAAAGTCCATGTGTTCAGTCAGAAGAACCTCAGTGTTGTAGAGCAGCCCATGCTCGTGTCCCTTTACGGAACCCACGGAGAACGGGAGGAAATCTCCGTCACTGTGTATGTGTGGACATTATGAACACTCTGGTATAGTTCTGTCATATACAGCATTCATAGTGATAAGAAAAGCAGTTTGGTGTTTCTCTATAAATCACAATTGCTGTTAGTGTGTTAATGCTATGCTGTAGGTTCAAAAAACAGAAATGTGTGACATGATGGTTATGTTGTAGGTCTTCTGTGTCACTGTATGTTACTGTACATGTAAAATATTCACAATTATTATTCACTATAATTATCATAATTGCAGTTGCAATACCGTTCTATTCATTCAACTTCTACAGCCTTGTCTATGCTATACGCTTATGATATGCTTTATTGCTTTTCCCCAGGCCGAGCATGTCCAGCAACACCACCATCTCTTTCCTTGTGGCCTCTGATGTGGACATCGGTGAGTTGTTGATGATCAAGCTGAAGTGGGAGAGGGACTCCTACCTGTCGGGCTTCTTTGGAAAGAATGAGTTCATGATTCGCAGACTGCGCATCAAGTCTGGGGAAACTCAGTCCAAGTAAGTACCACCACCGAATTTAAACAAGTTCCTAGTGAATGATAGCCGGTTCTTTCTATTCAGTCACAGCTCATTTTGTGATGTCCTGGCAACTCAACTTGGAATGAAATGTGATTGATAGAGATGTGTGTGTGTGTGTGTGTTTTGTTTGTTTGCAGGCTGATTTTCACCTCGAAAGATGGTGAGTTTGCATATCTGACTCAGGGTGGAGGAGAGACACTCTTTGTGAAGTCCAAGGAGGACCAAGAGAGCCGGAGAGAGTCAAGGTGAGTGATCCAACCACATTTGTAAACAAGGAAAGAAAACATGAAAGAAAGGGACAGGAAATTATCCTTTTGAAACAGTTACATTAAAGCTGCAGCTGGCAAGTCTGACAGATTGAGAAGACTTAGCCAAAATGTTGAATGTTTAAAACCCTCATGCCCCTCCCCCACTACCACCAAGCACCTTCTCATTGAGTTCGTGCTCATCAGTGCGCCCCAGACTGCACCAGACTGTGATTGACAGTCAGATCTCATACAGCCCTGCTCTGATTGGACCAGAAGAACCGGGAGCTGTGGATTTTTGCGAAACAAATAACAGGCTCTAGGTGGAGGTAGAAGTACGGGGGGGTTTTCTTGCCAACTGCAGCTTAACATGCATATATCATTGCATCATTAAAACAATTGAAACAAGAAAAAATCCATGAGGGTTGTTCACAGTGGTTCAACAGTTAATCATCCCCTTTTTTCAGACTCCACAGGCTGAAGCTGCATGGCAGTTTCTTCAACCAGACCACAGAGTGAAACAACAACATCTGTGCGAATGCACTCGGGGTCGGTAATGCTTCCAGAAGTCGTGCAGATTTTGCACCAAAAACAGAGTCTGGCTATTAGCCAAATGTGCGTTTCAATGACAATGCAAAGTGTGCTGTGTTGATGAACAATAATCTGATATACTGTGTATCTTATTTGCTGTGCACTGTGCACTTATTGAGCATGTCAGTATTTAATGTACTAAAATCACTTTGTAGGAAAGAAGTTACATCTTTAGAAAAATCCTTAAGTTGTTGAATGTATCTGTAATGATGATGTATTGTTACGTTGTACAATACGTTGCTTGTTTCAGTTGTTTGACTTAACAAAAAGATGTAAATAACAAATGGGAAAATATGTCATGTAGACATGATCAGGAACTCAATAAAGTAACAGTGATCTGACATCCCCTGAACTACCTCCACATATTTATGCCTGTTACTGTAGAAAACATTCCATTTAGAAATTCAGACTTTCTAAAGTCTAAACATATCAGTGTAGTCCCTACCCCATCTCTCTTGAGATGTAAATACCCTTTGGTATAATCTGCTGAAAATGTTGCATTTATATACACATGTTGTTTTCATGAAAATTGTAGTCTTGTAATATAATATCATGATATGGTTTTTCATGGTGTACATTTAATCAGCTACTGCATGGAATACTTTTTAAAGCCATAAAAGTGTTATATATTGCCATATCCTTTGATCATATAAAATATGACCCTCAGGAAACTATTCCCATTATATGTGTTAATGGTTTTGTATATACAGTAAGTTATGTAAAAGTCCACAATTAAACCTATTAAATTAACAAGCAAAATGGTCTGATCATTCTTCATAATCCACAGCATTTTACCACCACCATGGTTTGCGCTTGTATTGATCTCAATGGAAATATCAGTGTCAGGATTTGTGGAAGAGACCACCATTCTCATTCTCAGAATAGTAGGCCTACTGTTAGTAGTACTGTTATAACTTATTATAGTACTGTTATAACTTACTTAGCCACAAACACTGATCAAAGCAAATGTGTTTACCTTAAAGACTACACACCTTCTGACATCAGAACTCACTTTCTGAGTGTCTTCAAAAAGTCATAAATATGTGCCTTATGTTTTGACCTGTTCATCACTGATTTGTGTGGATTAGTGTGGATTTTGTTTCATTCTAGATATATATTATGTGTGCAAAGTGTACACATTGTGTGATGGGTCTGGGAGTTTTCAACCAATGCATTTTACCATATACTGGTACTGTAGTTAGTTTAATCTTCAATAAACATTACTTTTCAAAGCAAAGGCAGACACCATGTGGTTGGACATGATACGATCCACTTTGATGTTACTGTTAGTACCATGACAAAAAGAACGATGTGTATAACAGCACAGGTGTACATGCACAAACACACACACACACACACACCACACACACACACACACACACACACACACACACACACACACACACACACACACACACACACACCTCCTGTGGTCCTTCAGCTCAGGAAGGAGGTTATGAGCCCTGTGCTGTTGCAGTGCAGAGGTTTTGTTTCATTTACCAAGAAAAGGTGTCTCAGGTAAAACCGTGTGATGAAAAAGAGTAATTACAGTGCATGAAAATGCACTGTTCTGCTTTGCATTTTATGTTAATATATATTTTGCATTTTCATGAAAGGTTTTTATAACACATCTTATTAGGAGGAGTAGGCAGTGTGATAGGCCTTCTTTGTTTTCTTAGTATAGTGGCAACACCATGTGATGGTCATAATATGTAGGCATTATATCTACTTTTGCTTAGCTGAGTTATGCATCAACAAATGCACAAGGCCTTCTGAAGGTCTAGATGTGAACATATTAACCATTATATACTGTTTTCAAATATATACTACTACTGTAAGCACAGCAAATATATGTTTAAAGCATGCATACGCATGAAATATATCAAATAGGCTTATGCTAATCTATGCTAATTCAATGCAATTCAATACATTTTGGTCTGTACCATGAAGGGGAAACTGGTTCAACTATATAAACCATATATTTTCTGAAAGCTTAGACCCTCAGGATGTAATCTAACATGACATGAGACATGTCCCACCCTCCTCATTAGTATGCTGCCCATGCATAATATTGGGTATTTAACTCATGGCCATAGTGTTGTCATTATTTACCAACTGATAAGCAGAAAGTTTCACCACCACCAGTTTGAGAGGACTGCTATGTCAAGTGGAAACAAGGAAGTCATGTGTGCCACTCACCTGTGACCTGCAGCCAGACAGTCATATTGCAGTGGTGGAGATGGAGGCTGCTGCAAGGCCTCAGGCTCCTCGGGGTAAACACTGCAAAATGGGGCAAAGGGCACAGACGCCTCTGCAGCCTCGTAAATCGCCTGCGCTGATGGATCACCCCTGCCTCCCATCTGCCCCACACACAAAAACACTCACACATGCATGCACGCACACATGCACAAACAACTCACCCCACCCCACCCCGCACACGCGCACACACACACACACACATGCACACACACACACACACACGTGCGCGCACACGCACGCACGCACGCACGCACACACACACACACACACACACACACGCGCACACGCACACACACGTGCGCGCACACGCACGCACGCACGCACGCACACACACACACACACACACACACACGCGCACACGCACACACATGCTCACACACACACACGCACACACACACACACACACACACACACACACACACACGCACACACACACACAGGTGTGGGAGTCTGTCCAGGAACCTGTTCAATTCTCCAGTGGCTACAAAGCTGTGAGTGTGCAGAATGAATGTGGTCCTTGTGGAACGACCCCTACAACGATTATGACGTAAGTGCATTGGCTTTGAAGTCTTCAACACAGTCATTAACACAGTCTCCCACAGCCATATGTGCGCGGGAAGTTGTGAAACTGACATCACAATAGTTATTTCACTCCGTTACGTAATGTGTCGTTGCATGCATACTGGTATGTTGAAGTGTGAGTGTATGTGCTTGTGGATGTGTTCCTGCCAGAGAGCCTCTGGAGGAGAGGTCATGAGATGGAACTAGAAAACACTGGCAAACCTCATGGCAGATCTGTTATGGACCATCACCAAACATTCATTTGGATCAATTCACACAACTTGAAAACAGCATAAGCCTGAATTTTGCACAAATTCTGTACACCTGGATTTTCTCCTGTGTATTGTAAGAGAAATCTACCACTCCCCCTTGTATATAACATGGATAATTTACACCTTTTATGTGTCCGTGAACATGTACCTTTTGTAACCCTGTTCATACTGTCTCTTCAGCTGACCCACATAGTCAGCATAGAGTATGCAGAGTGTAAATATAGGACTGGTAAAAGTGAAATCTTTAATGTCCAAATGTACTGCATGCTTTCCCATACAAGAAAACATTTATATCTCTAAATTAAACTATGTAGAGCATACTAATCAGTCAGTTCCTGATACTGATCCCATAGTGTATACACAGTAATGATCTGGTTTACCACCCATTTTTCTTCATGTATTTGTCTGTGGTCCTCCCTGCAGGTCTGTATGTGCTGGCAGGTTGCCCAGTGGCCCTAGATCAGGCTCTCGGCACGGTTGCCACGTGGGACTGGAGGGGTGTGTCGCCTGCGTGTGCATAACCTGTTTTGGTGATGCAGACACCCACAAGCCCCTCTGGGCCCTTGACCAGACATGTACTTGACATTGAGAGGAAACGTTCCCCCCTATGAAGGTGTTGGAAATGATACTGTGTCTATTGTCTATACTTGTGCAGTTTTTTTTTTACATATTTGCATATTTATACAGTTTGACATGACGCTACTCTCCAAAGAGATACACATGTAAGGTGGACTGCTAACCAACAGCACATTAATTACAGTTCCACCTGAAACAAAAAATTGAAATATAAGAACGGAGGAATGAAGAGTTTGCAATATTGGATGGGATTTGCTCTAATGTTGGCCACTGAGTGAGTTAGCCCCCTTTTAACTTGGCAATCTTACTTGAGCAATATAAGTGTTTCCAGAGACATAAACTCTGGAAAGAAAACAAGAAAAATTATCTACATATAAAATGAATAGAAAAGATTTGGAGTTAAACCATTCTGTCAATGGTATGCTGTACTTGACACTGGTTGTGATGCACATGGCTTGACATTTACAAGTGTCAAGTAAATTTGGAGAACCATTTGTCCCTTGTCCTTACAATAGCAGACAGATCAGATGTCACAAGCCCCTGACTGCTTATTGGCAAGAGCTAGTCTTCCTCCGCGACTCCAGGATTGTGTTACGGATTGTTTCCACTCATGAATCTGAACACAGCCAGACTCTGGATTCTGATCAGAGAAAGATAGCTGGCACCTTGTAACATATTTAAGGATTTCCACAAGAAATTTACAACAAGGTTGTGTGTGACTGGCCCTGCCTTGCCCACATAACACTGAGAAAATGCACTGTCAAAAATCTGTATATAGAACGCTTAAAGAAACTGGTCACATTGTGATACTTTTCCGGGAAAAGTTTTCCCCTAAGAAATTCTAATAATTTCAGGGAAATTCCAGATTTGTGTCTTTAGTGAATGGCTGTGTTGTTATTTTCAGCCATCAGAGGTCATAAATTTATAATAGCACACACGTTATTGAGGTTACATCAATAACTAGATAGAAAAACACCTCATTGCCATTCACTTGCACAAAAATAACAGAGCTGTTCATCATCCCATCATTGTTCAAGCAATACACTACACTACATGCTACAAAGCAATTAAATTGTTACAAAGACAGAGATTGATATTAGTATTCTAATAGTCCCACTGCCTGGATTGTGGACGTACTTAATACTTAATACTTAATACTTTTTATTTAATACTTGACCAATGGCTGTAACCCTATTACTTCAACCTATTCTTGCACTGATATAGTTTTTATATTATTTGTCTACATTATTCTCTTATATGTCCATATTTATTTTATGCTGGTCTCTAGACTTTAGTTTTGCACTGTTGCACTGTTGGACTTACTTATTTGCACCATCACCATGACACTCACTCTCATAGAGCACCTTACCATGCATATGGAACTATGGGCTCAGTCCCTGCCCTATCATTGCAAGAGCCTCATGCTTGATCATCCTTAAGCACACTATGTGGATATTTGATTTAGTTTTTTTAGTATTTTTAGTACGTATTTAGTATTTTAGTAATTGTTTATCTTCTACTGTCTCTATTGTGCAATGTAGTTTATATACTTATATTACTTTTTCTGCTGTAAGTGCATGTTGTGTGTGATGTCTGTATGCTACTGAGACCCTGAATTTCCCCTTGGGGATCAATAAAGTATCTATCTATCTATCTATCTATCTATCTATCTATCTATCTATCTATCTATCTAAAGGTCTCTTTAGATAAACTTAAAAAAGGGGTCAGTGAAGTTTACTGTTCCAATTTGTTCGATCGCCCACATGTATCGCCCACATGTATCGCCCACATTTATATTTGCTTTATTCCTTCCTACCAAACTCCTCTCAGCCTTTCTTCAGAAGAAAGCGTGGAGTTGATGGCACACTGCCCTGCACGGGCAGAGAGCATTTACTCACGCAATGTTCCCGTAACTCGGCTGCCGAGAACTGGACCAAAGAGGAGAAGCCATGGAAGATGCGGCCAGATTTAGCTGACCATGCTGTCACAGTGGCCAACAGGGCACAGAGGTCATAGTGGCAGAGCATGCAATGCAGCGCCAGGTATGGGAGAGATGACACTCATTACTGGGCCCTGGCTGTACAGAGCTGATATTGCTATGTTCCAGGGCCTCAATAGGAGTCGTTCTCCCAATGTAGGGCACCGAAGGGCAAGGGTCCCCATGGTTACTGTATAGTGAAACATTGTTTCTATTAAAGGAAACATTAAATATTAAAGTTATCATAGTGCACTTGTTCACCCTACCACCTCAGGCATGTCACACGTTTGGCCAGTTACATGACCGTAAAGGTGAAATCTGATCTGATCCTTGTCAGTGGGATGGTTTCACCACTGTGTCTGTGTATGTTTATGCATTTCTGCTCAGTGAACTGAGATAAATGACCCATTTGCTTTGACTGTGAGACACTGGCAGGGATAGGGGTTAAGCTTTGATAGCCTCTTTGTTGAAGTTGAGGAACTTGAAGAATCCACCACTGATATGACCTTTTTTTCCTTCGCCAGCTGCTTGAAAACTAGGCCAGCATATTGAAAGAATCTGTTTTGCCCTCAATGCCTTCATTGTGGGCCATCCAAGTGAAGCCATACCAAGCATTAACAGCAATCAGTATGGGTCATCTGCAGTGTATTGAACAAATGATTTTCAAACAAAGCTGTTGTCTCTATTTGAAAACCCAGCCTTACAAGTGAGGGCTAATTTTGTCCCTGGCTCTCTAGCTTTTGACTAGTGACGGCTTGTCTGGGCTTTTAGCCAACATCCCACATGGTACTATGTATTTACACACTGCCTCCGAGAATGGATTGTTATTGCGCATGTCATAGACACCTCTCTGTCACATGATTCCGTAGTTTGACAGTGTGTTTACTCTTTCAGTGTATACATTTGTAGCAGGACCAGGGGCAAAGTCAAGGGTATCCGCCAGGCAGGGTTGGGTCAGATTACTTTGAAATGTAATCCATTACTGACTACAAATTACATGGCAATTTTTGTAATCAGTAACGTAATCAGTTGGATTACCAAAAACATGTAGCGTAATCTGATTACTTTAGGATTACTTTTAGATTACTTCAATAAATATGTCCCTTACGTAAAAGACACCACCGAATTGATGAAATAATTCTCTATTCTATTTTTCTCTTTATTATTTCATTACATCTAAGAAATCTCTTTGCTCTAAGTAAAGCATTCCTGTGTGAATTAACTGATCTTTTCCTTCAAAAATCTTATTGTAGCCCCTTGTTTTAGTGTTACAATTTACTTTGAGGTCACCAGGTCCCATTGTCTGAAAACCCAAAACTAATACATTTCTATAGCTATTTTCCACTTTGGGGGTGGTGTTTTGGTGGTTGAAATTTTCACCCCATCCCAAAATTGATCACTTAGTCATCATGGATGTGATCATGGATCACTATTCTCCAAACATGCACAACTCAGCTTAACCTTTATAAGGGCACACCTGGACAATGAATTCAGCTTTCGCTGGATTTTTTGACCCAGGGACATGGCCCATGTCCATTTCAATTGTGAGGGTGAGAAAATTATTCATTTGGGATGTTTTTCAACCAGGGGGACCTGGTGACTTTCTCAAAGTAAACGGTAACACTAAAACAAGAGGCTATAAGATTAGGAGGAAAAGATCAGGCAGTGTGCTGAGAGACCTGCCCCAATAAATAAGTTAGTCTTTTGATCCCGTGAGGGAAATTTGGTCTCCCAATCCGTGAATTAGTGAAGCACACAGAGCACACAGTGAGGTGAAACACACACCAACCCTGAGCGCTCAGGGATCAGTGAGGGGTTAGGTGCCTTACTCAAGGGGACTTACGCCGTAGATGTGGGCATGGGAGAGCCCACATTTTTTCTACTGGTCGGGGATCGAACTGGCAACCCCATAGCTTGTCAAATTAAAAGATAGCTAGGCTATCATAAAAAAGTTGCATTGTTTGCATCATAAAATGTAATCGGGTAATCCCCAACAATGTAACTGTAATCTGATTACACATTTTTTTATTGTAATCTGGAATGATTATACTGTAGTTACTTGATTTTTGTAATCTGATTACGTAATCCAGATTACATGTAATCTGTTACTACCCAACCCTGCTGCCAAGGTATAGGTTCAAAAAGTGAATGTTGGACAGTCATCAAGCATGTTCGAAAAAGTCTGTATCAAGTATACTGTACATAAGTCAGCAAACACAACTAAGTCAGTAAAACTTTGTCAGCGTCATCAGTGCTGAGATATACAGATATGAATGATGTCTATATATATATATTGGTGATGCACAGAATAATGAAGTACAGGTCAGATAGACAGGTTAGTTACTATATGGCCATATCCTTTAGAGAACTTAATTTACTTGTGTGTGAATGACAGTAATTAATGTTTCTTCATTACTATTTCAGGAGAATCATGAATGGCAGAAGGCTAAAAGTCACTTTATTTCAAAGTCACAAAAAGCACAAAAAAATAGCAGTATAATTTTGTTTTATTTGTTGTGTTGAGGCAGATGAGATTTATGTTATGCTTAAAGCTTAAACATGATATTACTGTCCATCAAAGTGTTACTAGCCAACTTTGATTGCCAACTCTCAGTTGAAAATTAGCCAGCTGGCTAATGTGTGTTCTCCTTGCAAATAAATAAATAAACAAATAAATAAGATTAAATGAAACTTCATTTGCTTCATGTTTTTAGCAGAATGGATCATATGGACACTGCGGATTATAATGTCTAAATATTCATTTACCCGTATTGTTTTGCAAAGAACAATGTAAGTATGCAAACATTCACATGCATGGCCATCTCATCTCACACTCATTATACTGGATTTCAAAACTGAACCAAAATTTCACCATATTTCTATTGTCCGCAGTGACTGTCGGGCCTTAGTTCACTGAAAGTTCAAGGCCTAGACAGAAAATGTTGAAAGGATATGAGTTAGCAATATGTGTCCTTAGATGACTTGTGGTTCACTAATAGTATTGCAAAGTACATTCTGAGTTATTTTAGCCCACACAACCCACCCTGTACCCAAAAGACTGCATTGATCAAGGAGAATTTAATGAATAAAGGATATTCAGTCAGATTTAGTGGATATTTTTCTACTGTTTTAGTGCGTATTCATTTTTATCTCAACACGAATGCATATTATTATTTTGACAAACGGTGCTAATATAAACATGCACACAAAACACCACCAAATTCCCTAGTATTTGCCAGGATACTTATACATAGGTATTTCCCCCAGTATTTACTTTGAATTTATTCAGACGATTTGCTTAGATTTATTCAGAACTCATGCATTTTGAGATTGATTGTATCAAGTGGTGGTCATTTTGAAACTACAGATGAAAGACAACCCTGTCATGAAAAAAAAAAAACAGAGTTTCCTTGACAATGCTGCACATCAAGGGAAGGACAGTATGACATCACATAAAAGACCCACCGGCTGCTTTAAGTAAACAGAAAAATTGTTTTGGTTTAAGTATCCTTCCAGTATCCTAAGTATCCTTCCATCCTTCTTACGTAAATAAGAATATCTGGACATAAATCCACATTCTCTCCCCATCCATTTTTTCTTCAAACTTATATGTGAGGTAGGAAGAATAGTGATAAAGACCATGCTTACATTTGAATTAATTATGGTTTAGGTTTACGTTTATTATTATAAAGCCCTTTAAAAACAACAACAGTTGACCAAAGTGTTGTACAAGTAAAGAAAAAAAAAGTTATGCAAATGGCCTTGAAAGATTATTCACAAAAAGCATGATAAAACGCATGGGATTGGACTCAATGCAAATGGTTTGTATATGCTTCTACCAATACACTCCATCTTCAGCATGTCTCCACCTTCACTGAAGTAGACATTGACATTGACCCCACAACCACAAGTGTGTAATTGGGGCATGCACCCTTTGATTAATTGTGCAAGGTTTGACAAAGATCCATAAAGCCACTTGGGAGATATTGCAGAAACACTGCTGCATGGACAGAATGCACACATGGACAAAGACTTGAAGCCTGCCAGCTCACCAGGGTAGCCATTGAATAATGTTAATTATTTTGTTTTTGTTTTATAAAACTTTTATCTGACAAATTGTCTCTTTTTCCCATATATTCGTTTCAAGAAGTCCAGCACATTCATGCATCCTCTGTGTAGAAACTGATCATTTGTAATTACTTTGGCTGACCAAGTCAACTAAATACAAATCAGAACATTGTATAAATACATACAAAAGCATGTATGTTTATCATGCATTTATAATTTCCTTGTCATATGGGATGAGTCTGTTGACTATTTTGGAAAAGGGAGTTTTGATATTGTCAGTAAGATGTATTGATATTAAAAATAAACCCTTGACGTCAGAGGTAAAACAGAGGGCTTAAACTGTGGCATCTCGAGCTCAGGACACTACCCAGGTCCTCTTTCAGCCACCAACACACAGGCACAGGGCCATGCATGACATGAGAAGCTATGTGTTTTCATTCGACATGTCCAACATACTCTGTGTTTTACTGTAGCTGTGCATATGCATACATGCTGCATATGTATACACTTGATCTGACATTTGACTTTCCACTCTTAACTGGAAAATGTAATTTTGAGGAAATACCAGTGCATGAAAATGCAAAACGTATATTAACATAGAATGCAAAACAAACTTTTATTTAGAAACAGTTGTGGGCAGAGGAAACAGATGGCGGGAGTCATAGTTGATGTCAACTGACAGTTAAAATGGCTGAACAGTTAAATAGTTGAGTAGTTGAATTAGTTAAATTTAATAGTGAATTATTGTAGTGAGGACATTTATTTTGAAACAGTTGTGGGCAGAGGAAATAGTTGAATAGGATCTGTAGTCTCAAGAGAGCCAGATTGTATTGTTACGACCCGGTTGGTCTTTGTGTGGTGGCTCCGCCACTATTGTGCTACTGCTATCTTGTCTGTCTCTTACAGGCTGCTGAGTACAGAGGTGACGCCTCCTGAAGTTAATTGTTGTGGCCATAAGAGGGCCGGCTCTGGCATGATGTCGCTCTCTCACTCATTTCCCTGGCCTGCTCTGACGGGAGAGCTCGTTGGGAGCTGCCATGACTCGCTGCCCTTCTGGGGATCTCGCCTCCTTCTGCGTCTCCGTCACATTATGTTTAGTCTATTCATCTACCCCTAGACACACATTGCTAGACAAACACTTTACTTTTGTACCTAAACTGACATTCTCTACTTGTATGTTAATAAATATCATTTAAAATGTTACGCTAAAGTGCGGTCTCCCCTATGTTGAGTCTGCCTTGAGCCAAGCGGTCTTAACAGTATGCTTAAAGCCTGAGACAGAGTATATAGTTTAAAAGTTGAATTTAGATAGTGTAATGGATGTTGATAGACAGAAAGTTGAATGGATGTTGATGCGCAGATTGTTTAATGGATGTTGATAGATAGTTTAATGGGTGGATGAGTGAATGGTTTGAAGAGGATGAATGGATAGAAAGTTGGATGGAATGTGCCTTATATCCTTGTAGAATGGAGAGACAGAGAGAGTTGGCCTACTTGAGCAGAAAGCAGTTGATACAGGTGCAATCAGTTTAACTGGCTCTTTGATGGGGCCTAGTTGAGCAGCTGGCAGGTGCAAATCAATTTACTGTAATTAGCCCATTGAGATGTCATAGTGCCAATGCAAAGTCTATGAGGAAAAAATAAGCTTGTTTTTTGTTAATATCTCGAAAAGTATAAAGTTTACAAAAATGACCTACGTTACAAAGTTTGACCGAAGTTTCTACATTAAATGGTTGAAGCACAGACATTTTGGTCAGAAGAAGAAGAATAAAAAGAAGAAGACGACTTCGGTTAACCCTTAAAGGTGTAGGTTTTTGAAGATTCTAAGTTCCGCAACAATTGAAGGTTCTAAAATTCTATGTTGAATTCAATGAACCCAGATATTCTTTAGAATGTTAATTTCCCAACATTCCCGTCACACCGGTGTGACGGTACTCCTTTGCATTTTCATGCACTGTAATTACACATAGACATACAAAGTGTAGGCCTATGTGTCCAATGATTTGTGTGCCTGGTAGATAGGCTACCTAAAGATAATCACCATGAAATGTTCAAGAGGATGTCTAAGAGATTCATTTCTCAGAATATGGTGAAGTGGATGTGGTCAAAGTAAAAGTGTAGTGAGGACATCTTGTGGTTGGAGGAAAAACTACACTTCACTTCATCTGCATTTGGCTCTGTGTATAACCACCTAAACTGCACCAGTACAGTTTTTTCTGATTGCTTAAGCACATTTTTTATAACTATTGGCTATTTTGCAAAAATCTACACACAAATAAGAAAACCGTTCACCAAATCAGCAAAACATTGTAGCTCTCTTGCAAAAGCTAATAAACCTTGCTTTAACTGTTCACACCTTCGTAAAAATGGTATTTTCGTATCACACAGTTAACACAAGCCATCACATTGCTAAGTACACAATGTGACAACTATACACTGATGGTATGAATAAAAAACACATCTGGCTTTTGCTCTCTCTGTGCACAAGGTAGGCTATGTCAGTTTGAGGTCATACTTTTGTCATAGTTCTGTAAACATACAGGGATCCAAACATCAAGTATTGGTGTTTATTTACACACATCAAAACAAGTGTTTTTTTTCCAAGTCGAAACACAAAATAGTCATTTCACTGAGACAAAACATATGTGCCACCTGGCCAAACACCTCAATGGTTAATTGTTACCACTTCAATCAGGAAGTAAGCGCTAAAAGACAACAGATGAGCACCTTTTTTTTTGCAACAATGGAAGACATTGCAGAGGAAGAGGATAGGGTGAGAATGAGAGGGGGAGGAAGAGTGAGAGCTGGTAGAGGAGTTAATGGCCAAAGAAGACAACAACATTTTTCTGCAATTTTCTTTTTCAGTTTACTGTTTATGGTGAGCATGTTTTTGTTCACTCCAATGTAAATATATCTGCTTTGCATATGTTGCACTGACTTGTTTGGTGAAAAATAAAACAAATAAATGTTTCAACAGCATGTGTGTGTGTATATGCATGTGAACAATCTGAAGAATATTCTACAATTTGTTTTAGTATTATGGCAAAGCATACGAAAGATGAGTGTGCCATTTGGTGCAAAAGTTTGATTTTGATAATGCTGTATGTAGTTTTGGTTGCAGTGCTTCATTTTGCAGGCTATATGAGGTATTTTGCAATGTGTGGTTTTGTTAATTGTGTTAAGTATTTTGATAAACCACAATAGTTTGCAAAATTGTGTTTTAGCAATTGGAAAAAACTGTAATGTGTGCAGTATATGAGCCTAGGGTTGCATGATGGTGAACAACACCATTTGGTTACCACCACGTTGTCATTGTGTATGTTTTGGAAGGTAGTGTCATCCTCAATTATGCACTGCTGTATTTCTCGTAGTCGTATGGAATTATTTGCAATTTGCTTAGGCTGATTGCAAAGTGAACTAATTATCTAAAACAGTTTTCACATGTGACAGTGTGCCAGACAGTTGGCAAAATAGTGTAAAAATTAGGGGCAGCCATGGCCTACTGGTTACCGCTTCGGACTTGTAACCAGAGCGTTGCCGGTTCGAACCCCGACCAGTAAGCACGGCTGAAGTGTTGCAGGCAGCTCACTGCGCCGGGATTAGTGTGTGTTCACTGTGTGCTGAGTGTGTTTTGCTAATTCACGGATTGGGATAAATGCAGAGACCAAATTTCCCTCACGGGATCAAAAGAGTATATATACTTATACTTATACTTATTTATACTTAATAGCCATACATGTGTATAGTTTTGCTAGGAGTGTTCATCATTTGAAAATTTGAGTGTAAAGCAGTGAGTTGTGTTTACAGTTCCGCAAAAAGAGTGCTGTGCAGTGAATTGTACCTATAGTGTTGCATATAGTGTGTGTTATAGAATTGCAAACTGAGTGCAAAGCAGTGTTTGTGCTTTTCGTTTTACAAACTCAGTAAGTAGTTTTGCTATAAATATTAATAGTTTTAGAAATTGTGCTATAAGAATCACTGTTAGGGTTTACAGTTTTTTCTGATTGCTTAAGCACATTTTTTGTAACTATGGCTTTTTTTGCAAAACTATGGCTTTTTTTGCAAAACTTACACACAAATGGCAAAACCTCTCACCCAATCAGCAAAACATTGTAGTTCTCTTGCAAAAGCTAACACACCTTGCTTAACTCTTCACACCTTCGTGAAAAATGGTGTTTTCGTATCTAACAGTAAACACAAGCCATCACAATAGTAAGCACACAATGTGCCAACAACACACTGATGGTATGAATAAAAAACACATCTGGCTTTTGCTTTCTCTGTGCACAAGGTAGACTATGTCAGTTTGAGGTCATACTTTTGTCATAGTTCTGTAAACATACAGGGATCCCAACTTCAAGTATTAGTGTTTATTTACACACATCAAAACAAACACAAGTGTGTTTTTCCAAGTCAAAACACAAAATAGCATTTCACTGAGACAAAACAAATCAGTCTACATCGGGTCGTCTCTCTCAAAATTCTGTCTACATCACATGCAATGTCCTAGTCCAAGGCACCGGGAAAAATATATTCTGGAATGACGTATCCAGGCCTGACATGACAATATCTCCACATGTAGACTGTTTTTTTGTCTGTTTTTTTCTCTTCTCACTCTTCCTGCTCACTCCATCGTATCCATTGTACATTACCTGTGGCTTATTTATAGTGCTTAGGCTGATTGCAAAGTGAACTAATTATCTAAAACAGTTTTCACATGAGAAAGTGTGCCAGAGAGTTGGCAAAATAGTGTAAATAATAGCCATTGTGCCTGTTGTGCAAAGTGTCTGTTACAAAATTGCAAACTGAGTACAAAGCAGTGTTTGTGCTTTTAGTTTTGCGAACTCAGTGAGTGGTTTTGCCATTTGTGTGTAGAGTTTTGCAAAAAAAGCCATAGTTACAAAAAATGTGTTTAAGCATTCAGAAAAAACTGTAATAGCCAGTGAAACCAGGGCCATGTTACTCTAGGGTGAAACAACAGACTGCATGTTGGTAAAATCAAATGGTAGCCTAGACTAGCGCTCTACACTCTTGTCATCATTTTCACATTTCAGTTTAAGCTTGACTATTAATAGGCCTATCACACAGTAAAGGCCCACTCAGTAGGCCTACAGCCTTCAATAGGTTTGACACCAAGGCAGATCAACAAGGTGATCTTGTCCACGACCCCTAAGGAGTCCTTAGAGTTAAAGCAGTGTCCGCCAAATTAATTCCAAATTTCCCCAAAATACGATATTGTAAGATGTCCCTCTGCCAGTATGAATCCTAGTTCTACATTTCCCAAAATAAGAATAACAAAAACATTTGAGTCTTCTGGGTCTGGGAACTGTTACAAACCTCTTCTCTCTATCTGTCGATGTGCCCTAGTCGTTTACATGCACTTTTCATTCCAAAACGATGGACGGCGGTATCGAGGCTTTTGGTTGGATTTACACGCAATGTCAGCTGAAGAAAACCGGTTGCATCTCTTTCCTCATTGAGAAAAAACAGGATTTAAAATTATTTGAGAAACACTTCGATGGTCCATTTTGGCGAGATATTTGGTATTTAAAAACAAGATATCATTTAACAAGGTTACTATAATCGCTTCGTTAAGAAGCGAACGAAGACGCCCGAGATGTCGGCAAGTGCCGTATATGTGTTAGATCTCAAAGGCAAGGTAAGATAACGGGACGTTGACAAGAAGCTAATAGTATATATCGCTAAGCTAAGCAGCTAGAAGCTAGCTTCTAAAAGCCTGCATTTACGATAGCCGTCTGTAATGGATTCGCGCTCTGGTCAGACAATTGCAGCAATGATGTATTTGACTTGCATGGTTTAGAAGATAGACTACCATTCTAAAATGACACTATTTTACGTGTATCGAGTTAAACACGCATCTGTGTTCTGACATTATTTTGAACATTTTATCGATAGCGAGAAGTGTGATAGCTGACGTTGACATACATCAGCGTGCTAGTTAGGTAGCTGGCTAGCGTTGTGTTGACACTGCCAACGTCAGCCAACCTGCCAACGTAATCTAGGTTGTCTACGTTTAGCATGATGGTTGTAGCCAGGATGTTAGTAGTATTGACTGGACTGCATGATAACTCCGTATATAACGAATTGGCTTGTCACTTGACATTGGAAGTGAGTTTAATTTGCCATCACCTGTATCACTTTTGGTATCTAATTAACAGCTGCTGTCTAGATAGCCAGCTAGCAGTCATGAATGATGCTCCATATTGGTGCACCTGCTAGAAAGAGGTTGAATAACACGCGCTGCATTGATAACCGTAATATAGGTTGATAAAAGTAGCCTAACACTAGCATGCAATGCCCGTTTTTTATTGAGGGCGTCTACATCTATAAAACGTTAGCCTACAGTGATCAGGCCTTTCATTGCACACCTGATGCTCAGATGATGCATGGGCATTTGTGTCTCTGGGTTTGAAGGTATGTGTTTTGGTGCCTGATTTTGGATATTCCCAAATATCTAAATAAGGTGTACTTATCCTTTAGGCACCCAGTGTAAGTGATTGATCCATGTTTAGGTACTGCTTATGTATCACAAATCAATCAATTTATCCATGAAGCCACCTCTTTGGCAGTCAAACAAAACCTTGTAAAGACAACAAGTTTCCCAACGTACATGTAAATCAGAGTTTACATCCTAAATTGCACACATTTCAGGTAAGGCAGGTGAGTACAGATTCTGAAATCCATAAGGTAGATAAGACTCTTTTTAGGGATGTATTGTGCTTCGACTGCAATAATCCATGCCTCTCATTTGAACCATTACAACCATATATGTGTGGCGGGATCAAAGGCTATGTGGCCAGAAGAGAGAGGTCATTAGATCTAATCAGTGGGTGGGAGAAAGAAGAAAGATCTGTTTGTATGCTGTTGTCTGATTGCATATTTTCCAAATTATGCCTGGCTGACCTTGATGCTTTAATACAGTCAAAGGACCAGGAGAGAGATGTGTTTGGTTTTGGGAACTCCGCAATTAGAAAAAGCTAATAATAGGCTCATTCTGT
This sequence comes from Alosa sapidissima, assembly GCF_018492685.1. NCBI lineage: Eukaryota > Metazoa > Chordata > Actinopteri > Clupeiformes > Clupeidae > Alosa > Alosa sapidissima. Next base: position 43,566,303 of record NC_055957.1, on the reverse strand, counting down.
GTCAAATCAGATAAGGTTGTTGCTGCACTGTCTCAGATTTTGTTCAGACGGTGTCTATATCAAGAACGGGTCCCAAAACCAAAATATTTCTGTTCAAGTCCTATTTCTTCATATTATTTTCAGCCCTTGAAATTACTTCAGTTTTACAGCCTGAAGCAATGTTTGGGCATTAATATAATGAAAAGTATTATTCATAGGCAGCCCAAACTTTGTAGGGTGGAAGACAAACATGTTCTCAGTATAACTGGACCATTTAAAGTTTGTACGGGATTCTCATTTCTACAAGGCCCTAGATTTGGAAAAAGGTACAGAAAGAGTAACATTAAAGTTAGTATTACTTATTTTTGTAAGCATTTGGTATCAATCATTATTTTCTTTACATACTATATTTCATTAATGTTGCACCAATATATGATCTCTCCACATATTATGGGCTTGACGATTTTAAGGATTAAACAAAGGGAGGTTGTGTTCGGTCATTTTCATAGGATGAAAATGGTATGTGGGGTAGTTAGTAGGCACTCGAAAATCTATGTGAAAGTACTTCAGTGTGTATATATATAGATATATGTATCAGTATGTAAAGAAAAAAAATAATTGAATACCAAATGCTTACAAAAATAAGTTTACATTTCTGACATTCTCACACGGTTTTATAGACAGGGGAGTTAGCAACGAATGAAATTAACGTCTCAAGACCTTAGGACCTACTAAAAGAATCTGGGTCATTCCACGTCAATTCAACCAGGGCCCACACACTTAGGTCTCAAAAAATTCTGAAAAAGAATTTGCTTTTGGTTATTTACTCTTTACACCAATGCTATACAAAACATATTGATCTCAATGGTGCATTTTGTGTGTTGTATAGCATTGATGTAAAGAGTATAACCAAAGGCAAATTCTGCTCTGACGTGATCACCTGAGAGTACCTGATATCAATTTCAGTGATTTTAGTGCCAACTGTGGTTACTCTATACAAAACATATTGATCTCAATGGTGCATTTTTCCCATGTTCAGGGTGGGAAATAAAAAAGAAAGATTTGCATGTCAAATTGATTGATTTTTCAGACTTGTGAGGTCTGCTGTTCAGATCCTGAAGGAATTTATTTTCTGTTCATTGCTTTTTGTGAGAGTGTTTCTACTTATCTAAATAAGGAAAATAAATTATGAGCATTTGTTGTGTACAAATATGTCTTCTGAAGGCCTAAACAGAGCCCAGCCAAAAACTCAGATAAAATTTTGATCAACTTTGAGGGACAGCTATGACCATGCAAAATCATCCAGACCAAATGCTTTTGCTACATACTATTCCTATTTATGTACCAGCATGCACAATTTGATCCTCCTACATGGTTTAGTTCTTATGCTATGGGCTTATGAACTTTGACAAAAAAAAGAGGCTGAACAAAATCGACACCCCTCCCCCTGTAAAACTGGCTGTATCTTGGAAAGTATTGTTCTTACATAAAAATAATTTTACAGTGTGTCTCCTGGGTTGGTACACCTGGCAATTTTTTCAGAATTTTTTGAGACCTAAGTGCGTGGGCCTGCCCTGGTTGAATTGATGTGGAATGACCCATCTCTGTTTTATTATGATTTAAAAGCTTTAAGAAGTTTTGGGCCATCCAAGTTTTATTATCAGAAATGCATTGGATGAGGTCATTCACTGGACTAGGATTATTGGAAGAAACAGATATCGGAACTCCTCCTATTACCGTCGGTCCCGTATTTCCGCCATCTTGCGTGTATGTGTCACTTAATATCCATTTATATACAAACCAAGACGGCGGACTCCTAAAGAAACACAACCACCCACACCATAGGTGTATCTAAATTAGCTATGTACCAAAAATGAGATTTTACCTTGACTCGAAGAGCTGTAAACAGTGTTGTAAGGCACAACCGTTTTACCGCTGTACACAACCGCTTGGACCTCCAGTGGACGAGAATTCTCGGTCTAACCGTTCATGTGCCGTTGCAACGGCGTAAATAGGCGACCCATCAGGCCAGCACTATAACTCCGAGCGTGGTAAACAAAATCATATATTTCAGGCAGTAAATGCTCCCGTTATTTATCAAATGTTATTTTGAAGTGTTAAAAACATTGTTGTTTTAGAATTTCTGAACAAAAGTGGTGATAATTGGGGGTGTTACAATATATAATTGTGTGTCATCAGCATATGAATGATAAGAAATATTGTACTGCTAAATGATAGGCCCAAGTGGGAGCATACAGATTGAAAAGCAAAGAACCAAGAATTGACCCCTGAGGTACCCCAATATGGACACTTTGTGAAATGGCAATTTTAAGCAATTAAAATGACCCTTCAGCAATTAGACCAAGTGGGAGCATACAGATTGAAAATCAAAGGACCAAGAATTGACCCCTGAGGTACCCCATACAAAGTGTCAACTACATCAGATGTAAAATTGCCAATAGGAACAGAAAGTGATCTTCCAGTAAGATAGGAGGAAAGCCAATTGAGAACTGTGCCTCTAAGTGCTACCTAGGTGATGAAGAAGAATTGTATGATCGATAGTGTCACAGGCTGCACTGAGATCGAGTACCAATATGGACACTTTGTGAAATGGCAATTTTAAGCAATTACAATTACCCTTCAGCAATTAGACTCCTGAACTCCTGAAAAAATACCGCCAATATTGTTGTGTGGCAATTAAAGTTTCTATTCTATTCTATTCACAACCAGAGCTGTTTTAGTGCTGTGGTTCATTCTCAAACCAGACTCAACCAGACTGATACACCCGCAGTTCTTTGTAAGTAGTGCCTTCTTTTGATAGGACATTATATAGCCTAGATGTCAAATATTAAGGCTCAGCTGAAATCAGTTATACATATTATCTGTTTGTGTATGACCATTGCTAATATAGAGAATGCATTTCTCAGGGGTCAGGATACAATGTTGATGTCCTGAGAATGTGTCTGACCGTAAATGAGCTAGCCTAATGTACATTATGCACAAATACAACCAAGTCAATTTATGTGACCAGTAAATGTAACAGTTCTACACGTGTCTGCAAAACCAGAACTGTCAAGCATTTTCTTCTACAGCTCTGTGAGAAATGAGTCTTTCTTTTAGTAGTATGCATGACTGTATTGTGCAGGACTGATGCTGATGTATGAGAAACTTCAGGCTGGAGGCTTCATAGGCCTGTCTCGTGACTAAGCTGTTAAGCTGTACATTCTTGGTTGGGGATTTTATGCTCTTAGGTCATTCAGTGTCAAATCAGACAGAATTCAGGAAAATGGTTACCGCACCGCCTCAGATTTTGCTCAAAGTTTGTCTACATAAGGTTTAGGTGGTTCCAAAAGTAACGCCTGCATAATATATTTTGTCCAATAGTGTATGTCACAAAAGAGGGCGTGACACTGTGGCTGGACAACTTCATGTGGAAAATTATTGTAACAGCATAGAAATGTGGAGTAGAGTACACTGGAGTAGAAGAACATCTAAACTCTGTTTTAACTACATTCTGAGTTTGCGATTTGAATTTACATCGAGTGCTCCAAACATGCTCAGTGCTTTCATTGCTAAGCCTGGTGATTGGTCTGAATACATGTAGAATGACTGTGGGGAAGGGGTGTCCAAACTACGCCCCACCACGCACTTTAATCCGGCCCGCCGAGCATTTATTAGTTTATCATACAGTGTTTCCCACAGAATTGAATTCTATTTGTGGTGGTAGGTAAGTGACAGTGCACCATTTATAAATGAATTAAACAACATCAAATGTTGTTGAACAGTATTTCTTAAGAAATTAATTTTCTACAACAAAATTAATTACTTTGTCATTTAAATGATACAAAACGTACAGTAAGTTCGCCTTCAAGCAAGGAAAACGATGATTTGAAGACATCAATTTCATTGGAAGGGCAAGGGGTAGCAACAGGGCAACACAGAGACAGGCCCGATGGCAGGGCTGTTATGAGAGTATTAAAATATGGGATATTCTACGGGAAAACATTAAAACGGCAAGACAGCGGGGGAAAGTTAAAATATGTGATAAACACGGAAAAAGTGGGCATGCATTGTTTCGGTCCCCGTGCACAGGGATTATTTGTCATATTATTAATCACATATGATTATTTGTGAAATTGTGCACAGGCGCAACACATTTGAAAAGGAAGGACTGGTAGCATGCAAGCTCACGGGAAAGATTGATTTAAGAACGTTATCACAGTGTGTGTAGCTGTGGCGCAAAGCAGCGCGGGCGGAAGACAGCAACAATTGGCAGGGTCGTGTCTTTTTTAACAATTCTGTCGGAGGGTCATTGAACAATTTCTAGCAGGCAAGGGAGGGTCATGCAACTTTTGACTGAAGCACTCAAAATTTCTCCGGTGGCCCCTTCAATAAATAACAAACAGTCCCTAGATTGCTGCTGGGCTATATGTCTTTTGGTTCATGTTATTTCAGTTAGCCTATTAGCTGGTTTGATGCTCATTGAGCTCAATGCAAATCAAACCAGCTAATAGGCTAACTGAAATAACACCCATGCCAATCTCTAGGTATGGTGAAGGGTATGTGATGATGTGGGGCTATTTTAATTCCAAAGGCCAAGGTAACTTTATCAGGATGCACAGTATTCTGGATCCATGAAATAACTGGCCTTTAAAAATAAAAATCTGCCTGTCTCTATGGGAATTTAACATAGGGGTGGGAATACTTATGACCCCTGTATTTTAAGGAAGAACATTTATTTATTTATGATACATTATTCATTCACTAAGAAAATTGGTGTCCTTAAAGGTTAGATATTTCCTCATTTTTCACTTAAGGCATTAAGATCAATTTCCAAAAGATGATTTTATATTCCTCTTTTCAGTCAACTTTAGCATGGGTGCCAATACTTTTGGCCATCACTGTATTTCTGGCTATTAAATTATTTCTAAACCAGTCTGCTAAAGTCTGTAGTGAAGTCTGTGTAGGGTTTTCCAGGCTCCATTTCTTTTTACGAGACACCCTGCTCACTTGAGACATCTACCGGTTGTTTGGGTTGTTCCAGCGTCGTTGCAGCGTCACTGGAAAAATACAAATTAAAGTCGCGTGATCCCGCGCGCGGACCGCCAGTGAAGCTGGCCAAGTCGAAGCACTGCCCACTGTATACACATTATTTTTTTTGTTGTGTGGCCCGCTGGCCAAAACCCAATGTGGCCCTTGAGTCAAATAATTTGGACACCCCTGCTGTAAGTGATTCAAATACAACATCTACATTTTTATCTGCCATCCTCAGTTATGTGAACAACAGTCATGGCATGGTGGGTTGACGGCATATGTTTGTCCTTAGCAACCTTTATCACGCGTAAACAAAACTAACTGACTAACACAGCAAGTAGGCCATGTTGGCTACTGAAAACTGCATTATTAATCAGCCATTGTAAATTTAGATTGCATTGAAACACAGTGTTTATGTCATTGTTATACTTTTAACAGTCAGTCTTTTCCCCCAATTTGATGAGATCGCTATTGCTTGGTTGGTGCACATTCCATAAAGCTGCCCAATTTCAGTGCTATTGGCAAAGTCCGTGGACACTGCTCCATACTAGGCATAGCCTATAAGTTACAGGCAGGCTACATCAGGCATGCAACTGAAGGGTTCCGTTCGCGCAGCATGAAAATAATTTTAGAAGACACATCTAGTTTACCACCACCACCATACTCGGTCTAGCCAGTTATATTGATTGGTCTATTGAACTGGCTATACCTGTTCTATTGTGGAAACGAATTGTTGCAGCAAATTGAATGCTTCAGTGGTGTACCTGTTTCAGGCTGCACCTTGGCACAAAATGCAGGACTTTCAGCATAAGCCTTATGCTACCTGTAAGCTACCTGATGCTGCCTGTCTTGTCCGGTCAGTCCCTCAGTCCCATGATGCGTTGTGGTCTATTTTTAGTAACTCCGACATGCTATTCCAATGCTTTCATATTTTTTTGCCCTTGACTGGTTATTACACTCTCAAAAATGCCGTCTTGGGGGGCGCTGTGGCTCAGCAGGCTGCAACGCCGGTACCATGTACGGGTCTGAGTGCCCACGGGGACCCAAGTTCGAATCTGACCTGCCGTCATTTCCCGATTCCCACCCCATCTCTCTCTCTCCCCCACTTACTTCCTGTCACTCTTCACTGTCCTGTCCAAATAAAGGCAAAAAAGCCCCAAAAATATATGTAACCCCTTCTTAATGGGTGTGCACAGGCACTACTTACGATCAGTATAAACAATGGCGCAAACAGGATCCCGAGGTCACAGCGGTTAAATGGCGAGTTGGCTGACAATTCCTGAATACCAGTAGGCTATTAAACAATTAAATACAATAAACAATAGCGTGGTGCCTCCACTGTAAAAATACTACACTTACCTTAAAGCTTGTGTATAATGCACTTCTACAGAATAAGAATTATAGAATGAATGTGTAACACTAGTGGGGAATGCAGTCACAATTAATTGCCAATACACCCTGGAAATAATGTAATATAATAATCAAATATTTATTTAATAATAATAGCCACGGAATAAAAGTGTCAACCCAGCGAGCGAACAATTCACTCAAGTGGAACAGGATAAAACCTAACGTTAAGGTTAACGACGTTAGCTAATGGTTAGCCAACACAGTTAGCTTAAGCCAAACAGTTTGGGAGACAATACAATATACACAACTCAAATTAAATCACCATACACAAATCACAACAATAGTATTAATTATATATAATAAAATAACCCAACCCCCCCCCCCCCCCAAGGGCTTGCCGTTGGAGCTCGTTGGTGCACAGAATGCCAGCTCCTTAGCTGCAGGCGGGGCAGCAACCGCTGCGACTCACCGGTCGCTTGAGGCGAAAACCCAGTGTGTGTGTGTATCAGTGTAAGTCAGGGGTCTCAAACTCAAATGAACTGGGGGCCACTTCTGCCAACGTCATCTGATTGGAGGGCCGGCTATTTCTGAAAATGCAATGTTCTTTTTTTCAAATACCACACAAAACTGCAAACAGAAAGTGCAAGTGTTTTTATCTAGTTTTAGACACCTGTGCTGTACCTAGCAACCTTAGCTTATAAATAAAATAATGATAAATATTAATACAAATTCTGAAAAAAACAAAAAGCATAAAAACGGGTATGTGTGTGTTTCACACCAAATAAAAATATTTTCCTCTCATAACTTTTTTAAACCTGGCAAACTAGGTGTCAGGGTTAACCCTTAGAACCCGATTAACACAAAGTGCGTCAAAAAACACACCCTTTCTTCTCTGTTACATTGCTCCGGAACTGTTCATCGCCGCGAGATGAAACCTTTATAGCGTGACAGGGCAGAAGTGGGGCTTTCCAACAATACCACGCACTTGTCTGTACGTTAAAGTATGAAAATTTTAAAAAATCTTGAAATTAAATCAAATTGCATCATATTTACAGTCTATACTTCTCTGCGTTCACCTGCGCACCCATTACTCTCGTTTGAATTACTCGCGAACCCGTGATCGCATAGATATGGCAAGCATATCAGATGAAAGAGGAGACTCCGGGCTATCTATTGGTACCATGTATATCGATCCTTTGGCTTATGAAAACAGACGAAGTGACTGCAAAATAATAATGTCAGGTACACAAACCAACGCTGCACACCCATTACTCTCGTTTGAATTACTCGCGGACCCGTGATCGGATAGATATGCCATGCATGTCAGATGAAAGAGGAGATACAGAGCTATCATTTGATACCAAGTACATCCTTCTGGGTTATAAAACAGACGAAGTGACAGTAAAATAATAACTTCATATAGCTGGACTTACCCCACGTTTTTGTCTGTTTTTGTGGCAAAGCATGTTTATAATCCAACGCTATCGTGTGTTTCTCTATGGCAGAGCATGTTCATAATCCGGTTTTGAGATCCTAGCAAATTCCTGCATGGCATCCAATTCAAGGCTCACATTGCATCCCAATTTGTTCAACAAAGAAACACCTTTTTTGCTATTACTTTGTTTATGACAATGCAGTAAAAAGTTGAGAATCATTATGAGTGCATACACGCAGGCTAACACGCAAACTCGGGTCAAGTCAGGTCAGATCAGTTCGTGTCACAGATATGGAGCGCAGAAAAGTAATTTTTCATCACTAAATGAAAAATGGCATTTATTTCCGTAAATCACACACCACATATTTCTGTAAATTGCTCAGCCCCAGAGTATCCCTCCAACATGGCAATTATATTGCCAGATTCAGGACAGTCTGCCATGAAATGCATGTAGAGCTATGAGCTTGCTGTGGTGAGATACATGTAAAAATATAAGAATTTTTATAATACGCTTTTTGTATTTTAATTCTTTAAAAATCAAAATAAAATCAATGCTAGTACTAATACATGAAATGATGGCAGATCTGGATAGCCTAGACTCGGCTGAAAAAAACAATATATAATATGTGTGTGTGGCACTTACAATGACCAGAATAAATCCTTATGAATAAAGGTAGTGAAAATGCCCTAAAAACAGCTTAGGGTTCTAAGGGTTAAGAAAGCAACACCATTGGATTTTTATATCAAAATTTCAAAAGGCCATGGCTTGAAAGTGGTATATTTACAGTCCTACTGTAAATATAAAAATCTTTGAGTATAAACAAAAGTTTATGAAGGGGGTAAATGTACCCATCACTGGATGGCAAGCACCTCAAATTATGCACCTTTCAGTAAATACTGGATGAACATATTTGAGCAGGTTTACTTTCCTTTTTTTCATATTACCCACATAACAAATTAACAGGAAAACACCTAAGATGTATACCAACACCTAAGATGTATATGGTTTAGTGATGTATTACTAAACCACAAGGCCTTCAATTATTCTGGTCAAATCAGTTCCTATCGCGGGTAATCTGAGTACCCAGAAGTTCGCATCATATTGCGGGTGACTTTGTAGTTCTTTAGAGCCCTGTTTTTACTAGCCCTGCTGTCTGTACCACGTCCATTACGGACACGATTACCACTGCAAACTCCAAGCTATGTTGGGCAGAGGGTCGAAATAAGCATGGTATGCTTAGTGGACACCGTCGTATACACGCAAAGACGCACCTCCATTCACAGACGCACTGTGACTATCACTGTCAATAGATGATCGATCATAATCTCCAAAAGGATATTCTCCTTCAGAATCAGAATAGGTGAATAACATAGCCTACCTAAGACTTCATCACACGTGAACGTTTTTCAACATTAGGTGTAGGCCTATTTCTGCTTCAATTTGTGCAAAACTATGGCCTGCATCGCTTCCGCGTCATTACAAATGCACGTCTTTGTGTTTCTCGCGTGTAATACAAGTATTTTCTGAAAACTTTGCGCAGCGATTTTGGGTTTGAATCAAGCTCTGGATGTCTAGCACATAGTGGAGCAGAGTAGGAAATGAGATTTGTCACCGTACTTGGATCTATCGTCTACTTTAATCAGTATCGTTGTTTGTCGCATTTAAAAATGGCCTCAAGGGCTGGATTACATTATTATTTTGACATACGTCCGGCCCGCGGGCCAGGTGTTTGAGACCCCTGGTGTAAGTGTACTCACGAACGAAACAGTTTCACTCCACTCAGCCAAGCCGACGACCGTTGTCCAGGCGCAGACGGGGAGGAGCATCTCGCTGCAGCCTGCGGGAAGGCGGGGCTTGACATCAAGCCCAGCCCACATCCAAGTCAGCCATGTTTTTTTGTATTTCGTCACGCAGTTTAAAATTGCTGGCGGCGAGAGGGAGTCAGCAGAAAGAGCCAGGACTCGCAACGAGACTGAGCGAGCTGCTACATTCTACAAAGCAACTTACTGCAAAACACGTTTTAATTCAACACGTAAACTGTGGATTCAAACCAGTGCAACAACTCTCTAGCTAGCCAGCAAAGCTAACCACCCAGATGGCAAGAGGCTGGTGGCGGCCCACCGGTTTCGCTGCCGCTGGCGGACCGCTTTGCACATCGGTTCTACCGCGGTCCGCTGGGCTGGACCGACAAGTAGCCTATCTACCGGTGGTCCGATATCTGCTTGCTATCTGGGCAGTAGCCTATATTTGAGATGAGGATATGTCTAGCTTGATCTAACCGGTTAACGTTACACAATGCTTGCTTTTGGTTCAGCTGTTGTTAATAAGGCGAAATCGCCCCTTGTAGGCTACATTTGGTTGTAATGGAGAATTCTTGCTGTTAAACTGATAGTCCATGATAATGAAACAACACACCATTCTACTTTGAGGGCTAAATTAAATGAAATATGGCTCGTTTTCCGTTTGAACACATTGTCATCAATATTTAAAATGACCAATTTTTTGAATGTGCATAGGCCGGAAATCAAATGAACGAAAAAGTACACATTACAGTAACTAGCCTAGGCCTACATGAAAAATTCACTGTTGTTGCATGAAATGTCATTTGTGTTTAGCCTACATCATCAGTTTCTATCATCTAATATGAAACAATATACTATATAGAATCTAATTCGCTACCGGCCTGTCGGTAGTAAAGCCAAAGCGTATGGGGAGTGACGTAGGCAAAGAAAACATGGCTGAGTTGGATGTGGGCGGGGCTTGGTGTCAAGCCTCGCCTTCCCGCAGGCTGCAGCGAGGTGTACTTGCAGACGGGAAGCAAGCAGCTGCCTTGAGCTAGCCAACGTAGCTATGTGACACCAGCGACAACAGGGCGGACGGTCCGCCGGTGGGCTCAGCACCGGAGGCAAACTATTGAGTCCCTCTCCACAGCAGGAGATAACAGGCGTCGAGCTAAGGAGTTGAGGGCCTATGAACAGCACACGTTCAATGGTCTCCACAAAACCAGCTACTACCGCAAAGCACACCCTCTCTCTTCACACTGTAGGCCCGGACTGACGAGCCCTCACCTTTCTGAGGAGATGGAATGTTCACATTCCCCGTGATTTCGCGGGCATAAACAAATAACAAATAATCATTGGCTGAGTATAAAATTCAAATAAAAGCAAAGAAAGACATTTGATTGGTTGACATGTACAGTATTCCTACACAACATTCATTGCACAGCAGTCATTGTAGTGACAAAAATCAAACAGTGCAGTAACAAACACTAGAAACAGATTTTACAGGTGCTTACATATACTTTAAAAATAAGATCCTTATCTTGGAAGCCATGTTTTGGCATTAATATCTTAAAAATAGTATCGCTAGCCTGACCAAACTTTGTAGGATGGAACACAGACGTTCTTCTCAATATGGCTTGACCATTAAATGTTTGTACTGTATAGGTTGTCAGGAGGTGGTTTCCCAACATTACTGCCCTAACTAAAGGGTTCTACTCCTCACAGTTCTAAAGCAGCAGCCTTGTTCCTGTGTGCAGGTGCTGATCTGCCATAGCTAAAGGGTTCTAATCCTCACAGTTCTAAAGCAGCAGCCTTGTTCCTGTGTGCAGGTGCTGATCTGCCATAGCTAAAGGGTTCTAATCCTCACAGTTCTAAAGCAGCAGCCTTGTCCCTGTGTGCAGGTGCTGATCTGCCGTAACTACCGCGGCGATGTGGACATGTCTGAGATCGAGCACTTCATGACCCTGCTAATGGATAAGGAGGAGGAGGGCACACTCTCGCCCATCCTGGCCCACGGAGCAGTGCGTTTCATGTGGATCAAGCACAACAACCTCTACCGTATCCTAATCTTCATCTCACGCCTGATCAGACTGGCATATGGCCATCAGTGGTCACCGAGGAGTTTTGTTTTTTCACCCTTGTGAAACACACACGCACACAAACTCACACACACACAATCCATCCAATAACTGTGTTAATTGAACTGTATGATGCTGTGTGTAGAAGCAACCTCAGGTGTTTGTGTGGCTCATTTTATACAGTAGAGCATGCTGTGGGGAGTGTCTTTGTCCAGACAAAGTTGCGTATAGTTTCCTTGTACCTAAAACCGTTTCTCCTTGACCAGTCTTGTCTCCAGTTGTTGCTACGTCGAAAAAGAATGCTTGTGTTTCACTGGTCTTCTCCTTCCTCTACAAGATTGTGCAGGTAAGTCCATCATCTCAAACAATGATTTCTCTATAGCAGCTAAATCATCAGTTAATGTTTTTCTGACAGCTGTCTGAACGAGACGCTGTGTGCTTTTGCATAACCCAGTGCATCTCAAAGTACAGGGCGAGCTGCTTCGAACAAGGGCACATGGGTTGAGGGCGGGGTGTCTGAAATATTAGTTACAGGTGTTCTTGCTGCATGGTCATCTATAACAAATCTGTTTGTTGATGTGTTTATAGCCTACTTTATACTTTTGTTTAAATGGTCGACACCCATCATGAGCATTGTATGGATTGATCTCCAAGTGAGCTCTGGTCAAGTTTGATGAAATGAAATTGAAACAGTTTAAGACACATATCAGCGGTGCCACCAGTCACTGGCCGATGCTCTCAGACCTCTGGCCTTATCGTTATGGAAAGTGCTTGTTCTCTCCTCATGTTGTTGTCGGGTCATGTTCATTGTTCAGGTGTTCTCAGAGTACTTCAAGGAGCTGGAGGAGGAGAGCATCAGGGATAACTTTGTCATCATCTACGAGCTGCTGGACGAGCTCATGGACTTTGGCTACCCGCAGACCACAGACAGCAAAATCCTGCAGGAGTGAGTGGCCATGTCACATTCAGACTTATGAAATAATGAAAAGTATATGTATTACACAACGTTTCGACCAACGTACGAAGACCAACATTGGTCGAAACGTTATGTAATAAATCACTTCGGGAACAGCAGCAACAGTGTGCGGGTACATTTCATTATTTCACGGATCAACTTTACCCTGCACCTGTACTAAGTTGGATGTGTGTGCACCTTCTGCTACATTCAGTTGTGACCACAGGGAGCCTTGGGCTCTGCTGCTGCACTTTGACCCATAAGGTCAAACAGAGTCTACTGAGTCTTTGTACTCCAAAGAACAGAGGAAGGAGTAAATGCTCCTTGAAAGAGGAGTGATAAAGTGTGGCTACTAAGTGATTGCATTAAAAACACCAGTTCTGCCAAAATATGGTGGCAATTTTATTCAGATAATAGAGGGAGAAGAGTCTCAGTAAAGAAACATAGTACCTGCTCTGTAGCAAATCAGGTGCACAGTGAGAGATTAGCTCGCCTACATATTTGTGTGCTTCCCATGAGTCAACAGTTAACACTGACTGGCTATCCTGTTTAATGTTTGAGACTGCTTATGTGTACTGACTTATTTTAGCGTGAATAGTGCTAGGCTTCCTGGCGTACTTCCTCTTGCTCCAAACATCCCCCTCCCAGTGAAGAGGGGTTCAGAAGAAGTGATGAGTTGTGTCTCTGAATGCCAAGTCTTTGCCGTTAGTCTCAGTGTGTCGGCTAGATTCCTGTCATTGTGAAGGTTTCTGGTCATCAGTCTAAACTTCTTTTCCTCTTTCTAAACTTCAGTCTATCTCTCTCTCTCTTGTATTTCTCACTGACTGTGTGTGTGTGTGTGTGTGTTTGTATTTGTGTGTGTGTGTGTGTGTGTATTTGTGTGTGTGTAGATACATCACTCAGGAGGGGCACAAGCTGGACACGGGGGCTCCCCGCCCCCCCGCCACTGTCACCAACGCCGTCTCCTGGAGGTCAGAGGGCATCAAGTACAGGAAGAACGAGGTGTTCCTGGACGTCATCGAGTCGGTCAACCTGCTGGTAGGAAGACCGTTTTTAGAAAGCCCTTCTGCTTTTCTTGGATGGCACCTTTCCTGTTTCTCAGACTGTTTCTTTGTGTTTGTGTGTGTGTGTGTGTGTGTGTGTGCGTGTGCGTGTGTGTGCATGCATGCCTGTGAGTGTGTGGAAACAACAGTCATTTCAGGAGTAAACTCCATGGGCTCTGCTGACTGCTGAGAATATTAGTTGTTTCCATGTTTAGCTCTGTGGCTGTTTGGTTCAACAATGGCCTGATTCATGAGAGCCTCTAACAAGGGGTGATTCAGATGTAAATATTGAATATGATTCAGCCTTACAGCTTGCCCTGCTCTTATTTTTAGCATCTCTGTAATTTAAATGCGATATAAGATGGTGATTCTTTTGGGCTGTTTTCCACAGTGCAGGATTTGATTTCTGTGCTCAGTAAAAATGCCTTTCTAATGTCTTGAAGCATGTGACCACAAATGGTATTCATAAACCAGTATGCACAAGCATCCACTGTGCCACAGTTGAACAGTCCTGTGACGCTGCACTATTTGACATGACTATTTAGCGTTAAATAGGCTGTAACCACAAGGCCAGAGAAGGGAGCACTCAACTGGCTGTTTTCTTTTCCGCAGGTGAGCGCCAATGGCAACGTGCTCCGCAGCGAGATCGTGGGCTCCATCAAAATGCGCGTGTTCCTGTCCGGCATGCCAGAACTGCGTCTGGGCCTCAACGACAAGGTTCTCTTTGAGAACACTGGCCGTGAGTTCCACTCTTCGCCTCCACGTCCACCAGAGATGCTCTAGATAGGGACAGGCGTATGGCCCTCACATTCAGAGCCATTGCATAGGCCATTTAGATAAGTGGAGTAATTAAGTGGACATTAATCTATTTGTGGAGTGAAAATGACCGTGGTGTCCCTTTTTTTACGTTGTGGTCATTAGAATGTTTAAATGCGTTCTTACAGAACAGATCTGTATGATGTCAAGCCTCAAGACCTTAGACTGCATAAATAAGCTGACCTTATCTCATTTAAATGGAGTGTATATAGAATAACACAAATATGGCTACATGAAAAAAATGTTTATTATTTATTTTATTTTCTTGATCATATGATGATGTAGTAATGCTGAATGTTAGAGTGTTTGAAAAGATAGTATACCTACTGAAGCAAACGTGTGACAGTATATAAGCAGCATTCAGATGAACAAAGGTTTGGCCTGTATGTATGTATGTATGTATGTACGTACAGTACCCTCCAGAGTTATTGGCATATCTGCTAAAGTTGACTAAAAACCAGTATAAAATAATCTGTTGGTCATTTATTGTGATGAAGGGACCTTGAAGGGAAGCAAATTTATTTTGAGAAGAAGGAATCAACTTTAGCAGAGGTGCCAATAATTCTGGAGGGTTCTAGAGGGGTGTGTGTGTGTGTGGTAAGCAGTAGCAATGATTCTGTTGGTAGTTAAGGATGGTGTGTGTGTCTGCCTGTTTGTGTGTGTGGCCCAGGTGGTAAGAGTAAGTCCGTGGAGCTTGAGGATGTGAAGTTCCACCAGTGTGTGCGTCTGTCTCGCTTTGAGAACGACCGCACCATCTCCTTCATCCCACCTGACGGCGAGTTTGAGCTCATGTCGTATCGACTCAACACGCACGTGAGTGTTCGTATCACGCTTTGGTGCCCAAGCTCTGTTTTTTGTGTGCATGCACATGCATGAGCTGGAAGTGTTGTTTTGGTTGGAGTGTTAATTGTCCCCAACTCATCAGAACGGAAGCCTGTAATGACAGAGTAGTGCCAGTAGGTGGCAATCGTGCTTTAGCCCTGTGACATCTGTGTTGTGGTTCACCACGTACCATCTCTCCATTGATGTGTGCGGTTGAGGGTTGATCCATCTCTCTGACTTGCAGGTGAAGCCTCTGATCTGGATTGAGTCTGTGATTGAGAAACACTCCCATAGCAGAATCGAGTACATGATCAAGGTATGACCTCAGCAGCACCAACTTACCCCAGCTCAGCAACAATGCTCCCCTGTGTAGATTTTGTTATTCGTTGTTAGTGACATAAGCACTTGTATTTCTTGACACGTGTCCTTTTTTCCTCACCCAGGCGAAGAGCCAGTTTAAGAGGCGCTCGACCGCCAACAATGTCGAGATCCACATTCCCGTGCCCACCGATGCCGACTCGCCCAAGTTCAAGACCACGGTGGGCAGCGTGAAGTGGGTACCAGAGAACAGTGAGATTGTTTGGTCCATCAAGTCCTTCCCTGTGAGTAGACGGTCGCTGGACGGGATTATTGTGTTGTTCCGTGGACCTCATGTTTGGTCGGCACTTACCGCAGAGTTCTGTAAAGCAGTCATTAACAAGAACTTATGGTCGTGTTGATTGTGTGTGTGTGTATTCATGTGTGCATTTGTGTGTGTGTGTGTGGTGTGTGTGTGTGTGTGTGTGTGTGTTAGGGTGGGAAGGAGTACCTGATGCGGGCTCACTTTGGCCTGCCCAGTGTGGAGGCTGAGGATAAGGAGGGGAAGCCGCCCATCAGCGTGAAGTTTGAGATCCCCTACTTCACCACCTCTGGCATCCAGGTCAGTCTGGGCTCTGCCCAGTTCCCACACCTCTACACATCTGCAGGAAAACTCTTTTTGGTTAACACTTCACTTGGACGGTCTGCCTACAGAGACTATTACAGGTGGTTTGTTGAAATTCAAGTCTTTAAAATCGTTGTTGAATAGTTACTGAACCTTCATCACCGTAACCAAGCCCAACCCGTCACCTTAACCATAAATTGTGGCTTACAGTGTAGATGGTATACAAGAAAAGTGGGACTCAGTTTTGTTGTCAAAAAGACAATGGACAGACGTAGACCAACAATGAAATATTCTGTTAAAGGGCTCTTTTCTCAGGATTGCCCTGTCCATTCTGGAAAAATAAGAGAATAATAGGGGAAATTTTATCCCAATAATTTTGCCTGCACAAACCGCATGCTGTCTTGTTGACTCTCTCAGTTGAGTTGTGAGCAGGGCTGAGTAAGCACTTCCCAATCAAAACACAAGGTGGCACCATTGCAACTGGCAGAGTGATCAATCTGCCCGTGTTGTAACGTGCTCCACGGAGCAGGTCTTCTACATAGTCGTGCAGTTTTTGCCAATGTGTTCCTGAGATGTTGAGGTAATCTGAAAATCAAAGTGGTCAATGTTTGCGATTAGTATAGTTTCACCACCACAAAGGCTATTTTCTGTTACTTATGAAGCTTTAGCTTGCTTCATCAGGGCATAATCTATATGTTGGGAGGAAAGCGCCGTAGCTGCGTGGAGATAATGGAGACTCTTCCAGTGCGCTGTCCTGCTTGGCACCTGTACACTGTATACCCCTCGTGCCTTGTGTCCAGGACGGGAAGGTGTAAACAGATCTGTGTGTTTTGGACGGGACTGAATGTGTAATGACCCCCCTCTGACCCACATCTGGTGGAGAGCAGGTGGGAGAGGGAGAAGAGCGGACTCCAGCTCAGGTTACTGCCCGCGACCCGCTTCATGCTGGGACACACACACACACACACACACACACACACACACTCACCCAAATACAGTACTCTCTCTTTCTCTCTCTCTCTCCCCCCCCCCCACACACACACATATATGCTCAGTTGACCTGAGGTAGAGTTGGACTCAGAGTTCCACACATTGCTGGCAGGTTTGTCAGCGGTTTGTCAGCAGTTGTCAGAGTGTGAGTTCTGTTGGGCGGTTTCCTCTGTGCTTGTGAATGGTGCAGGCATGATGACAATGATGCACAGAATCCATATGGTTCTGTCACAGATTGAGCAAGCCTCCTAGTTCCTGAGTGGTTTGTGTAGAAAAGTCAGCAAAGAATGTATCAGTGATGACGAATAATTGACTGCCTAATCCTCTGGACCTTCTGACTGCGGCCTGCTAGAAACACACTCTGCCTGTGTGTTTTTGTCTGGACTCAGTCATCTTGTCTCTGTGTGTGCGTGTGAGCCTGGGCATGAATGGGTTATTAGTGTTTCCAACAGTGAGCATGAACTTGTGAGTGTATGTCATATGTGTGCAGGTGTGTATGCTTGTGTTTCTATCACTCCATATAAGCTCCTGTCTCTCTCTCTCTGTGTGTGTGTGTGTGTGTGTGTGTGTGTGTGTGTGTTAAGCATAACTTACACATAAAAGCCCATTACATGTCAAACACTGACATGGAGAGCTAGTTCATCAAAGCTCCAGGACTGAATTAGGCCGTCTCGTATCCAGCCTGTCAGATGTCACCTGTCCTGTGGAACATGAACACAGCAGACGGTGTGTCCAGAGACCCAGCGTGTGACCAGGGGCCCCTCTCTCTCTCTCTGTGCCTGCGTTCCTGCTGAACTCCTTGCTCTGCATTGGTTTTTTAATGATAATTAGTCAGAAGTGATCTTATTTTCTCCCCGCGTTAAGGAGAGAATGAGCTAGGGAGGAGCGCAGAATTTCCTCCTTTGTGGAGTAATAAGTTGTATTAAAACTGCCCACACGGAAATCAAGGGCAGAAAACCACTGTTTTAATCCAATCTGCCAGCAAATGGGAAGGACTTTTGGCAGGGTTATGAAAAAGTCAGTCATGTTTTAATCAAATTAAGACACTGATTTACCCATTTAAAATTGATTTCCTCTTCTTGACCCCCCCCCCCCCCCTCCACACTTTGTATGTTCCCTTTTTCCTTTTTTCTGTCCTCCGCGCTCCCCAGTGGTAGACTGTCGATAAGGATGTTGGGTTTTTGTTAGTTTGGATTATTTGTTTGTGTGTGTGTGTGTGTGTGTGTCTATTTGTTTGTTCTCCACGGCTCTCCTGTTCCATTCCATCCACCTTGCACCAGTGGAAAGGCAGGTGCACCGAGCTCGAGTCTTCCAACTGCACAGTGCCTCTTTGGCAGGTACAGCTGAGGTCTTCAAATGAAAAAGGGAAAAAAAGGAACATGAACAAAAATAAGGCTTTCGTAACTTTCCGTATTTTTCACCATGTCATTACTGGCGCAGCGCGGCATAGCGGGAGAACACGAGGCCTGAGCCGGAGTTCACCGAGGTTAGCTCCGCTGTCGCCGCGGCGACTGGCAGCCATTTTCACACACACCAGTGGAGGCTCTGAGTAGAGAGGCCAAGAACCCGGAGCGAAACCGCCGAGGCGCTTTTTGATAATCTTCCACCCCCCCGCTCCGTGTGTGTGGTCGGGCTGTCTGCCGACGGGTTTGATGGTCCTGAGGCAGACATTCAGACACACACACACACACACACACACACACACACACACACACACACACACACACACGCACACACATGCACACCCCCCCCCCCCCCCCCCCCACACACACACACACACACACACTTGTATTTGTGTGTTAGTCACCACGTTAATTCTGCCAGCTCTAATTGGGAATGCCCCATCATGTCAGGAGACAGGAGGCCGTCCCAGGCTGGCCCCAGATCAGGTGCTTGCTTGGCAGTCTGGTGTAGCTGACCACAGCCTCTCATGGAGCGCTGAGCTGGGGCCCTGCGGCTACTCTCCAGACAAGCAGGCATGTTTGCAGCATTTAACAGCTTGTTTTTTGTTTTGGTTTGTTGTTTTTTTTTTCTTCCTGCCATGATGGATGGAGTTCATTCTTTTAGTCACTTGTGATTGGGTATTCACTTTTTAGTGAAATGTGTGTGTGTGTGTACATACAAGTTTGCTAAATATGTCATACAGGTCACACTTAATCAAATTCAATGCGCTTATGAGAGTGTCTAGCCATCAGATTCCCTGAAGTGCACCGGGCCGTGGACAAGGGCATGCACACACCACCGCAGTAATGAGAGGGTGTCCAGCACCGACCAGCAGAACGCTTGGAGGGCCCTACTGTTCCCTAGAGACACCACTGCTATGGAACTGCCAGAAAAGCAGCACATAGTTTACACTGATCGTGCAAGAGAATCTAAGGGAGCATGTGTGTGTTGGCATGGGATGGGTGTGTGTGTGTGTGTGTGTGTGTGAGTGAATGATTGGGGGGTGGGTGGTGTGTGTGTGTTTGGGGGTGGACTGATGGAAGGTGAGAGATTTCTCGGACACACACACACAAACACACACACATAAACACACACACATGTACGCACAACTATAAAATGCCATAAAAAGACCAACAGCACTCCAAACTCAACACAAACTCCTCACTTAATCCCAACCCATAATTCCTGGCTGCGTCGTTCAGAGCTGTCAGAGTCGGGAGTATGGAAGGCGTCTGTAGTCAGTTTTAGACTCCTGACTGTCTGTCTGTCTGTCTGCCTGCTGGCCTGGCGGCCTCTGTGAGGCGAGACACCACTCTGTGAGTGCGTGCCTGTGTGTGTGTTTTCTGTGTATGTGGAAAGGAGTGTTCTGCCATACCTTAATTGTAAACACCAGTTTTTACAGTGTCTCGAATCATTTTTAACCTGCGTAAAAGTGACCTCTGCTCGGCTGCCATGTTGTTGCGAATGGCTATTTTCATTCTTTGAGACAGGAGTGGTTCTCTTAACATGGAAAAATCTCTCCTCTCCTAAAATGTCTCAGGAGGGGTGCCATCCATTTCACCTACTGTGTTTTTTAAGATAAACTAGCATACTAATTAACTCTTACTGGGAACCACAGCTTGAACGCCAAGCTTAGCATGTCATGGTGGTACATGCAGTTACTGGCAAGAGCACTGGTGTAGTTTTGGCATGCCAGTGCTGTTGCTAAATCATCTCCAGAGACTTGTGTGAGCTGGGGAATGCAGTGGAGACTGCAGACATAGGCACTTTCAGGAGCCACTGAGGGAACATGAATTTCTTTTTTAGTTTTGTTTTTAAATTACTCGATCTATTGGGTTGTGCAATGTTGGCCGTTGGGGGCATGAGCATGACAACATAGTCACCGAAGGGGCAGAAGGTGCCAGTTCCTCAATCTGTGTGCCTATCTTAACCACTTCTTCATGTGCAGCTGCTCATGGCTAAGAACACATGAACTTTCCCAGGCTCCGATACTCTCGCTCCTCACTACCCAGATCCTGCTTGCTGTTGTAATGTTGTAGTGCGAGGCACGTGCTTGACCGAAACCGACTCGAGCGTTTTTTTTTTTGTACCCACAAATACCCACACGTGTGCGCAGATTTGCGTATTAAAGTGTGTTGATGCATGGAGCCTTAATTTAATGTACAGGCATGCAAATAGAAACTTTTTCTTAAACTCGAACTTGCGTGACCTTGACAACTGCAGCATGGGCGTGGGAAGTTTATTTAAAGTGTTACAAATGTGGTTGGAGAGATGGTTTGACTGGACGGTGAACTCCTGTCTTACGATGGCCCAAGCAGCCTGTGCCAGCTCGCATCTGCATTTAGTCCTGCAATTTGTTTGTGTAGTACAGTATAACAATATGAGGCCACTATTTCTCTTTGGACGACTGTCTATGTGGTGAAAAGTATAGCATTTAAATGTGGCGTGGAATGTCGATCAGTTCACAATGATGTTGCAGCTTGGTTCTTGGCTAGTTGACTAGTTTTTCAGTTTTTCCATGACTCTGCTCTGTCTCACAAAGTTCAGGTGACCTCTCACTTTTTTGTTTACCTCTTATGTTTGTTTGTTTTCTTGTTGCAGGTGCGTTACCTGAAGATCATTGAGAAAAGTGGTTACCAGGCCTTACCGTGGGTGCGCTACATCACCCAGAATGGGGGTAAGACCAGACATTGAATATTTGAACATTTTGTTGGTAGGCTGTTGCAAAGTTTGATGCATATCTGGAGCATTTCCTCTGCTAAATAAGTTTAACCAGTTCAACTATATTTATAAACCTAAGTTTGACGGAAATTCCCACCATTTCAGTTAAAATTATAACAATTCTAGCCTATTTTCCACATCATAATTATCTGTGACATATTGCAGAATGTCCTAGTGTGATCCAGTTTTCCTCCCACAGTAAGGTTTTGTTAATATGATGTGTTGAAGTGCTGTAGTTTAAAAATGAAATATCAATTTGAAGATGGCAATCTCTATAATGCTCCATAATGACCAAAAGTATAGATGGCATTTTGTTGGAAAGCAGCACAGCAAAGATTCCGATTCTAAGCCGTTTGCTATGTGTGTATATGAATGAATCCAGATCACTTGGAATAAGCCTTACAATCTAAGCATGTACAATATAGCATATATGGAGGTGAATCAATATTATTTTCTGTAGTAATGCCCAGTTGGCTGTCAGAGGCTAGTGTTTCTTAGCAGCGCCTGAAGTGGGAAATGCATAATCTGCCAAAACATGATGCTGTTGTGTTTAGTCATGACCAGGCTTGGAATTTCACCATTTTGGGGGCAAGGTCACTTGGCCTTCAGTTGGGCATATTTGGTGGGGGGCACAAAGGCCACATGTCAGGGCACCAAGGCCAAAGTTAACCATACAGTAGGCTATAAACATGATTTGAAATTGTATTTAGCCTATTCAATAGACCTGCATCACTGTATGAAACATTACAAAAACATACATAGAACTGTAAATCATCTGATCATCTAATATTTACAGATATCTAGGCTATATTTAACATTTATTTAATATTTGGCCTGTTATGAAATCATGTATTGAATAATTTAAGCACAGCTCAGCTTTAAGAAACTCAATTAGCCAGATGCATGCTTAGCATTTTGTCATCATTAAGGCTACTTTAACTCTTAGTCAGCTGTATATCCTCTGATTTTAATATTTACCGACATCTAGGCGATATTTGTAACATTTATTTTGTATTTGGCATGTTATGAAATCACATAGGAAAAAAATTAAACACGTTGTGAAACTTAAAGCCCAAATTTGGAGACATGCATGTCGAAATTTGCTACAAATTCAAAACCGGATTACTCTGGAATGGCTAACTGTACAGGGGACTGCTTTAAACCTTCGTGTTCGGTAAGGTCTGCTGTTTATTTTGATATATGGTTTGCCATGTTTTGAACGAAGGGTTCGTTAAGTATTCCAAGATGAATGAGGGAGATGGGTGCAGATCCTAGAATTTATGATTCAATTTAATCATAGTATTTATTTGTCTCGCGAACCGTTCACCAAATGGCTAACATCGTTTAAAAGCTGAGAAAAAGCTCTTTCATGTGATGTGATGCTTGTGATGCCTGTATGATGGGTAGGCTACTTCGCGAGTAGTTCAACTGAGAAGAATGGGAATCTGGACGCACTTTCTTGCCGTGCGCTGTCACTTTTCCACTGCGTAAAATGCTACAATAATTTGCGCTGTGAAAGATTATTTTGTCAGGCCATAGGCTAATAAAATACGCTATTAGTCCGACGCAAACCAGAATATTGAGAGAAGGGGGCACCAAGGCCACAGTGGCCTGTAAACCTCTGATTTTCAAAGGGGCATCTCGGCCAACGCAAGGGGCTACGGCCGTGGCCGCCGTGAAATTCCTACCCTGGTCATGACCCAGGTGGATTAAATAGCAGTTCCACAAAAGGGCCACTACACCTGGCCAACATTTCCCTCACATAACCTGTAGTTGTTAGGAAAGCATTTTACGGAAAGCCGATGCAGAATGTGTGCTGGGCTTCATCTGTAGAGGTTCCTAGGAAAGAGATAAGGAGTTCCACTGCATGCCTGTCAAGTGGGCGAGTTACGGTTAGTTGGCCGATGCAGAATGTGGGCTGGGCTTCATCTGTAGAGGTTCCTAGGAAAGAGATCAGGAGTTCCACTGCATGCCTGTCAAGTGGAGTCCAGTTAGAGCAGCAAAACACTGTTTAAGCAATGACTTATTGCCAAATCCAGTCGACCCCAGAATATGCAATTGGACAACAATATCAACTCCTGATCTTGCGATGTTGAAACGGTGTGATGTTTCTCGTAAAGCCTCACAGTTGCTGAAGTGAAAGCGGACAGGGGGAGCTGTGTGAGGAAATTGCTCATAATCTAAAGACTCTCTTGAAGAGCGTTCTCAGGGGCGCAGCTACCCATTTTTGAGGGGTATGCAACAACAATATTGGCGCCCCCAAAAAAAAAAAAAAAACACAAACAACTAAAGCAAAACAAAAGGCCAATAATCAATAATTTACACTATTACTGTGCATTAGTGTCTATTGAATATGTTTTTAAAGAAATGCTGCCAATTTGATGTTTAACTTGATGTTATACTTATTGATAAATGGTGCATTGCCACTTTAAGAGAGTCTAAATGGTTCTCATAACATTTTGCCAGCTATTGCTCACAATGGATAAGGCTGATAGGCACTCTAGCCTTGTTTGTTTGCACCACATTGACAACACAATATTAAGTTATTACAAGGAGCCTTCATTGTTAGGATATGGAAACATGTAATGAGTTGCTGCTAGCATGACATTTCTGTTTGCAGTTGGCCATTAAAAGTGTAGTATGAGCATGGTAGCCACCTAGCTATCTGAATGGAATAGGCTATGTTTCAATCGGCATTATGCTTAACAAACGCTAGTTAGTCTGTTAACATTCAAATTTGCAAGCCTCCAAGTACAGACGTCATCACTTTAAATCCTACCTTTCACCGTCCACTTATTTACCTGCTGCTGCATCCCTTGACATGCCATCTCCTTTTCCCTCTTTCTTTTTCTATTTTTAGTCGTCAACAGCTTTTTTTTGCTGTATCCATCTTTTTCCATAGACGGCAACTCACTACTCGTAGGCCTATCTGCTCGCCCAGCGCTCACGGCGCCCCCACTCCCTCTTCTATGTCAAAATTCTATTATGGAATCTTATGAGATAGGATGCCTACTCTAGCCTGTTAGTCCTCTAAAATGTTATAGAACATTGAGAAAATGTTGAAATGATTCAGAAACGTACAGCAGTAGCTACATATAGAAAATACCAAATATATTATTTAATTTTTTTACCATCGCTTTGGCGCCCCCATGGAGCTGCGCCCCTATATGCGCCGCATATAGCGCATACCCACTTTTTGCGCCACTGAGCGTTCTGAGCTCCTACTCTGGACCCGTGATGCAGGTGGTGCAGCATCAGTGGCAGAGAAACAAAAATATTGCCTTCCATTGACCATAAATAAATGTGATGAACGTTGAGGGTTGTATAGCTCAGCCTGTTTGTCTGATTGGTCCTCTGTGTCCCTCTTGTTTCTGTTTACCAGCACAATGGTGTTGGATTCGACTAATGACAAACTGATGCTTATAGGCTGCTTATAGTCTTGCCATTCGGCAGTCATCTTGACAGTGCCTCCTTGCAGATATTTCAAACAAGATGAATGAATGGAGAGAGACTCCACATCTTTCATACATGGCATTAGCTATTAACTAGCAAATTATGTTTCTGGTTGATTGGCTCATATTGTGTATGCTCTAAATTTTGCTCTGCCGCCGTTCGGTGCATATAATCTGAACTTTTCAGGTGAGACGAAACATCAGTTGTGTTTTTTCTGTCCATGTGACTGGCCAAGGCAGGCCTTACAGTTACAGATCTGTCATATTAACAGTTACAGTGACCCTCATTGATTTTTTCCCTACAGTGATTTGTCTCTTTCCTTGTAATGTCTCTTGACGGCTCCTTCCGGTGGCTAGCTAGCGTTGTGTAAGCGCTGCGTGTCCCTGCTCTCCCCTGGTCCACATCCTCTCCTGCAGTTCCTGCCTTCTTGCGCTCTCCCTGTTCAGGGTGGAGCTACCCAGCTGTCACAATTAGCTTCTTTTCTTCTTTTTCTTGATCTTCTTCATTTTCTTTGTCTTTTTTTCCTCTCCTGATTTCCTGTCGTTTGGGTCTTTTAATTAAGTGAGTCCATTTCCTTCTGTTTGCAGACTACCAGCTCAGGACCCAGTAGAGGAGAGATGCGGATCACCGTCCCTCATTCATCATCAAGGGCCGTCAACAAAAAGAGAATGAGAGAGAGAGAGAGAGAGAGAGAGAGAGAGAGAGAGAGAGAGAGAGAGAGAGAGAGAGAGAACCCCCAGTCCCAGTTTTTCCACGGACCACCAGTGTCTTTATTGTGAGTGCGTGTGTGTGTGTGTGTGTGTGCGTGTGTGCGTGTCTGGCTGTGTGAGAGAGAAAGTAGGGGTGAGCATGTCTGTGTGAGTCAGATCATGTTCATTTCAGAATCAATGCAAAACAAGAGGTTTACTTAAACAAACAAACAAACAACAAAAACCCCATCTTAATCTCCGCTGCAAACCCACTAGCAGGCCAGTTGTTCATGAAGGAGGGGGGACTATTTGACGGTTAAAGAAATCACACATAGCTTGGCCAAAACCTCCGTTATGTTATATTAGTCACTAACATGACCGTCTTTGTAGGTTAGCTGTTACAGAGAAGCTGTGTGTAGGGAGGTCAACAAGTCATTTCCGCTCGCACGCTCAGTCATCATCAGTGTCATTGAAAGGTCAATATTTTTTCAGTATTTTTTATTTTTTGTAATCAGTATTTTTACCCAACCATATTCTACAGTATGTCAAACAGTTTCAGTGTTGGTATTTATTGTTTCTTTTGTGTTTGTGTTTTTTTTTTTCTTGTCCGTATTCAATTCAGTATTGCCAGGACTGTATTGAAGGTGAATGTTCAAACCACTGTTGCTGTTTTAGTCTTCAGTTTACAGCGAGGTGGAGAGACGTCATGACTGTCTACACTTAGAATGCTGTTAGTCCGATGTTTGTTCGCTTTAGAGCTCTTTGTGCCATGTCGAAGCAGGTTATCGCTTTGCTTAAGCTAGCACTTAATCTTTCACTCCTATCAACAGGCCTGCATGTAATATTTGATGCCATTCTTATGATTTGACCATGGATAAAAAGTTGTACGCTTTTTTATGTTCTATGAAATGACACTTAGTAAGCCAAAAGAAAAATACAATAAAGTTCGCAGTGTTGCCATGATTTAACTCCCCTTTTTAAAGATGGCCATGAGTGGAAGTTTTAGGGTACAGTGCTGTCAGTTAAATTCCTATAAACTTCCTCCCACATCTCTCAAACAGTGATCTGTCTTTACTCTGGAAATCATATAAAGTACCTCTTTTGAAAACAACTCAGTCTGTCTCTGCTGTGTCAGCTTTGTTCATGACCGTGGGCTGTTGCAAGAACCAGAGGTGGGACAAAGTCACTGTTAGGCAAGACAAGTAAGTCTCAAGTCTTAACGCTGAAGTCCAAGTCAAGTCCCAAGTCAAGACAGAGATGTCCCAAGCAAGTCCAAGTCAAGTATTACCAACAGGGCTCTACAGTGCGCCCAAAATGAGGCCGTGCGAGTGCAAAAAAATATTTAGGCGCACTGGTGCGAATGACTTCTAACCATGTCAATGTTTGTCTACAAAATACACCGCAACATCGAGAAACATTACTGGTGCAAACCATAGAATCACGTTGCGAATGCAGCATAAAAACCCATCAACGCTAGCAGTTTCGCGTTGTGACTCGCTAGTAGTCGCTTCTGTCAAATCCAAGAGCGCGCAGGAAAAGCGGTAAGATGCAAAGATTGAAGAAACTAGATGTACCGCATAGCGGTACAAAATATGACCGCCACTCAGTCCTGTATATCCGTTCCGCAAAAATAAATCACACTTGAATTTGTCTCCATCTTTTACCTTATCCCCCACTCTTGAAACTTTTATGTATGCTTGTTTGGCATGCCTGAGTGTGTGTGCGGCTGCACAGAAAATAGCCTACTGGTGCTGAAAAGGTGAATAGATTGTAGAATAGCCAAATAAGATGTAGCATTGTTATAAAACCTTTAAAATCTCTAAACAATCACAAGTAGGGCAGTTCATCACAGTTCATCCATTGCAACTGGATTGATGAAAGATAACTTACACCTGTAGGCTACATTGTATTTGGGAAAAGCAAAAGGTATCAGCATAATGTTATTTATTTATTTATTTATTTATAAACAAAAACATCTCTGTCAGTTCCATGCCGTTTTCAACAGCTATCAAAAACAAAGGTCATTTTTGGATGGATGGATTTTTTTGTGAATGTTTCTTCTTCTACATAAGATTTTAGTCATCTTTAGTTCATGTGGTACTTTATTGTCAATGCACAAATTAAGTAACAGTAGTCTGAAACGAAATGCTGTTTTACATCTAACCAGTGGTGCAAATAACTGACATGTCCAAATGGGCCTTGATGAAATGCGTCGCTAGATTGTTACACATTTTAACGGGCCAAAGTTGAAGAGCTGCTGTTCGTTATTGTTCGTGCAAATATAGGCTGATTCATGTTCCCTTGCATTGTGTAACTGAGGTCCATGGCTAGTCTGGCTTTCACCAGACCAAGCTCAATCTTTTAAGAAATCAAAAAATAAATAGCGGGCAGATCAGGCTGGGTTCACCCAGTCCATAGGCACCCGATATTGTTTAATTTTCCGATTGAGATATCCACGCTCTGGCTATTCTAAATGCAAAAATGCATCAGGGAGTTATGACAAAACTGTATCCTAATAGAAAGCTGTTACCTTCCCTAAGCTACAGTACAGGTAGGCTTATAAGGTAGGCCTATTTACAACATAAATTGTCAATAGGCTATGCTGGCGACACAAATAAATTCTCCTTTGGAAACCAATGGCTTACGCCTTAGGCTACAGTATCAAGCGGACTTAAACTGCCATATCGTGGCGAAAAGTTGTAATAAAATTCACGCAGCTCCATGAGTCAAGGAAAGCGCGAATGAAGTAGCCACTTCTAACACAGTAGCTTAAGGTGTGTTGCTAAAGCAGCCATAATGAAATGAAGGTGTCATTGTTTGGATACTTCACACACACGTGCTTTTTAATTTCACAGACTACAACTACCAAGCTGGAATCAAAACACATCGATCACAACACTCTCACACCCTGCACGCACTTAAAACAAATAAACAGGTGTCTCACTGTATCAGACCGGTTACGTTGGTAAATCTTACATTGCACAGAATGATTTTTGTAGCACGTGCAACAAATGACAGTGGAAAGATACAATTACAGTGCTGCTATCCATAGATATATATACTAACATATCAGTCAGTACATATATCTATGGCTGCTATCAATTTGCTTGGTATAACCGCATTTATAGTTTTCTACAAATGCAATCAATCAAATTGGCCTCCATCACTCAACCAAAGCTAATGGTAACATTACCTAGGTCCTTATTGATATTATAAGATTAACGTACCTGCAGTAAAAACCAAGCATGTCCAATAAACATCCTCAGATTTATTTCAGCTTCAAGAAGAAATGGGAATCACATTTCATGTGAACATAGTCCTATCTTTATTAGACGTTCTCTGCAGTAAACTACAGTCCTTGTAGGAAGCGTCCATTGTTTTTCCAACCCACTTTTAACTTCCAACAAAATTACGTCTCACTGCAACGATGCGCCATCTAGTGGACAAACGACTACTTATCGCCAATACTGGAAATGCAGCCATGATGATGAATATTTGGCTTTCTTTTAATCCTACTGAATTTGTAATTATGTATCGGCCGTTCTAATACCGATAGTATGTGGGTGCCTGTGTGTGTGTGCATGTGTATAATATGTGTGCACCGCCATGTACAGGCCAATGAGTGTACAGTCACTAAATGTACACATAACCTAATTTTTTTTAGACCCCCCCATGGATGAAATTCTACGAAACTTGGCATACCCCCAGAGAATGCCAGGTCAATCATACACATAAAATTTGGTGCAGTTCTGAACATCTTAACTGAAGATAGGGGCGATTAAAGCAGAATAATATTGCATTTTCATTTTTTACCGGGGGGGGGGGTGCAAATCACAAATGAGTGATAATGGGCCAGATTGATGTGGGCCCTTGAGACCAACATACCATAAAAGAGGGCAGGCACAAAAGTAGCCTCCCGTAATACTCCCATTTTATTCAAAGGTAGAACGCTACTGACAACTCCAGGCTTCCACGCATGCTTGTTTGTTTACACCGAATACAAGCTGAAGTGCAAAACGAAAGTAGGTCTAACGTTTGCCTACTGCCCCCATCAATGCAGATATTTCAAATAAAAAATAAAAGTATAATATATATATATATATATACTGATTAGCCTATGTTGGGTTTTGTGGAAGAGAAAATGGACTGTTTTAGTAGTAGTACTAGGCAGTATGCAGTCAGATAGGTCACCATGGGCATATTTGGATTAGCTACAGATGGATTCACAAATAAATAAATTAGCCTACATTTGGCAGGATACTTGATATACAGGCTAAATGCAAATATGGCAATGTATTATATTATTTTACATTAACAAAATGTAGGAAAATGGAACAGACTGAAAATAAAATAGGCACTGATCTTTAAAATCCTGTGTCCTGTAGCCTAAATGTTGTCAGTCATTCTTAATATTCGCAATTGGTGCACTGGCATGTTTAACTGTTAGCTGCAGTGTAATGTTAGATTATGTGTAAGTTAAGTACAGAACTGACTGCGCCCAAATTTTTGTCTGTGCTCCTAAATTTTTTAACTTGGGCGCACAAGTGCTCCTGGAAAAAAATGTTAGTGTAGAGCCCTGACCAAGGCCAAGTCGAGTCCAAGTCCAAGTCCTTATTTTTTCAAGTCCTAAACAAGTCACTATCTTCTTACTGCATATTAATATGTCATCAATCATGCTTTCTATACATCATTCTTATCAATATATCATACTTGACATATTGAAGTGTTTTAAAACACTTATAAGTACGGAGCCCCTAAGGGGACATGAGCAAAATAAAATCTAAAGTTTAGTTTCATGTGCGCATGTGAAACTTTCCGTGAGCAAATGTAGGTTTCACGTGAGCACATAAAACTAAACTTTAGATTTTTTTTGCACACGTCCTTAGGGGCTCCGTATATAAGCACAAGCCCAAAGACAAACAAAGTTCACCGTGTTTCCCAGAGTTCGATAAGTCGAACGTGCGATATGTATGTGGTATGGAATATGTATGCGATATGTATGTGGTGTGGAATTGGGTTAGCCTATTCACCGTCTCCCCTAGAGTTAGATAAGTGAGCAAAAGCATTTTTGTCTCTTTACACGCATTGTTAGTGAGTGTCAGCAAAGTGAGCCAATAAAAAAATCCCTAATTACTTGTGGCCTGGTATTCACAACGAGTAGGCTACAACCTGCAATGCAGATTAAGAGGACGAGGCGATTTAGGCAGATATATTGACTTGAGACTACAGTATATTGGGGCGAAGCACTGCTACTTGGGTCAGAGATATCACGCAACACATTGTCTCACTTGCCACAGCACAGACAATCTCTAGGCTACTCTTTAAAAACAGCCCCTACAAGATGCTTGGCGATTGGCGAGACATGAAACATGCCACAACTGGTCCCTAACAAGTCAAGAACTAGGCCTACAGTGCATTCTCCTCCAAGATGCCTGGAGCCTTGTGCTCAATGTCCCCAAATATGTTGCTGGCTGCACTGCATTCTAAACCATTCTATGTTGCACACCCCATAGCTGTTTTGTCATTCAAAATGTTAGAATGGCTTAGAATGCAGTGCCGCCAGTAATACATGTTATGTAGGCTATGTAGAGTATTGGTCTTCACAACTGAACGTAAATGCCCCCGCCTCTTTTTTACAATGTAAAAATGTCTAGTCATTTGTTATACCAATAGGCCTACTATATTAACAGTGCCGCATGGGGATTTGAAGAAAGAGGACCGATGCAGGCTAATTTTTTAGACCATCAGTAATTAAACAAAGTGTTCCATCATCATGGGCATGCGATCATTGAGGGCGAAGAGTGTCCAGCGCTCCACGCTCATCTTGTTTACCATTATGAGTGCACCATCCGTGTAGCCTACTTGCAGCACACTTTGTTGTCAAAATTATCAGTGTGAATGCACTCGTGAATGAATACACAGTGCTAATGACAACCTATATAGTGACCATCCAAATGATTTACATCTTATTATTGTGTATAAAAAATATTACATTAAAAAGGAAAAATGGTTGTGCTTTTGATTTTTGAATATTTTTAAAAACAGTATAGTTCTCTACTTCAACTCAATTAACATTTTGACTTGCAACTTTCACTTGTATTGGAGTAATATTTGACAAGGTGTATCTGTACTTTCACTTAAGTAAAGGAATTGTGTAGGCTACTTTGTTCACCTCTGCTATTGGTTTTACCAAGAATATTTTGCAGTATTTTTAAACTACAAAAATACACACCTTTAAAAGTATTTTGGTAGAAAATGCAAAGCCATCCTCCTTCTAACCTCTGTGCGTGAGACCTTCTCAGCAGCAAGCACATGCTCCAGTACAGAATATACGGCCCCCACTGACGTGCAAATGAGCGATAGAAAACCGCAAATGAAAGCTTGATATTTAATGTTGCAACACACAATATGGGTGTAAGCTTGAAATCCCATCAGTCATTGATGATGATTTATTGGTCGTTTCGGTTAGCTCCGTGGAGCAAATTAAATTGTTTAGGCTATATCGAACCCATCGAACCACATCAAAGGGATCAGAGGATCCATCACAATATCACATGATCCAAGTCAGACGACAAATGGTAGCATGTTCAGTGATGTTCATCCCTTCTCACAATAGATAAGAGACCTGCATTCCATGCAAAATAATGTTGCAATGCAGGTGTAAAGTTAACGATGAACTGCTGAAGTTGGTATGGGCAGAAAATAGTTGTTTTTATACAATTTTACCCATGCTGCAAGTCAAGTCATTACAAGTCAAAGGGGCAAAGTCAGAGTCGAGTCTCGAGTCAATAGCATGGAAGTCCAAGTCGAGTTACAAGTCATTTCTAATTTTGTCAAGTCGAGTCTGAAGTCATGAAAATCATGACTCGAGTCTGACTCGAGTCCAAGTCATGTGACTCGAGTCCACACCTCTGGCAAGAACCATGTTTTAAAAAGCACTTTCTAAATAGAAATTGTAGCCAGATTCTAACCAGACAGATCTTAGTAAAGGCCTATTCACTAACAGCTGTATGAGTTTTACCCCTTTCTGATCATGTGGCTGGTGGTATTGGCTCCTGTTTGGCACTGGCTCTGTGGACCTCAGAGGTTCAGAAGGGCAACTGTGTTTATTAGTTCTGGACGGTCAAACAGGAAGCCTGTGGCAGAACATTTTCCTGATGGTGGATGACTCTTTTATCCCTAACTCCCTATCAAACTCCATTATAAAACCATTTGTTGTGGTTGTGTTAAAAGGCTTCACAAAATGTCACTTCAATGCACCTGCTGTAGGCCCCTTTTAAGCTTGCTGTGACCTTTCAGAGACAACAGTCCATGACAAACAAGATTCAATATCCACGCACATTTCCAGAAGATATTTGAGTCAGTAAAACAGTTTGGTGCTGTTTTTATTTTCTTTATTTGATTTTAAACGCTCCACTGTGGTGTTATGTGGGCTACTGGACCTCTGATGTCACCTGCCCGTTTAATCCGACACTGGCTAAAGCAGGAGGAATGTGCTGGAGGAAGTGACTCAGGCATCGGACCAGTGCTACGCCATCTCACCCCAGCGGCCTCCCTCCGGGCCTTTACGGAGGGGGACGGACGGCTGCACATAGAGCAGCCATTGTTCCCACGCCGCCAGACCCTTGACTAGGGTGAGGTCATGGCTCTCTCTTTAGGCCTGTGATCCGCTCGCTCACCGCAGGTTTTCCTGGAACCTCTCAGAGCCACAGAGCAGTGAGAAACGGCCTCAGGAGGTTCTTTCTTTACTTATTTATTTGCATTCTTTACCTTAATGTTCCCTTTGGTTGGCTAGAAGAGCAGCCCTTTGGCCTCCTTTGAACCACCATAAAAAGCAGTCACGCACGTCCCACGCAGAAGTCATTCCAGACATTTTGATTGACAGGTTGAAATTTCAGTATTCTGTGTAACTCTTATCATGATAAGGCCTAGGCTTTCAGGTCAAGGTCCTGATTAGTGTCTGGAAAATATGGCACAACAAAAGGGTCACTGACTTGCCTGCCTTGCTTACTGTAGGTAGGCTATGTGAGAAAATATTTGTAAACATTTGCAAAAACTTAAATGCTATATAATTTCATGCACTTATAGAATTAGGTTGTTTAGCCTGTTTTATCTTGTGGTGTATGAGGCAATACTTGTATACCTGGACTTGATTCAAAACAAAAACATGCAGTTCAAAATATTACATTACCTAGGCTACCTTGCCTTCCTGCTTTCACCACACTTTTAAAGCGCTCCCTGCAGTTGCTATGATTAATGTTTTGGCGCCTTATATTTCCGAAACAGCCCATCCTACTTACCTGCAAGTTTATCACCTGCCAGACGGTGCGTGGGAGGAAGTAAAGGTGCGTCAAAGCAAATCTCGTTGCATTCCAGAATAACACGCTTAACTGCAAGCAAAAATATTTCGCATGTCATTGTAATTATTTTGTTGTAAAAGTAGACTATGTTCACACGGTGTACACAAGGCGTGCTTGCATTTATGCTTGTTTGGAATTCTGGTCCCTTAAGGTTCCTCGTATCCACACTAAGTTCATAAAACTAAAATCCACACTGTGTCCACACAATAACATAAAAATTAACTCACTACTTTCCTATAATCAATTCAAATCTGTAATCACAAACCTTCCTATGCCAAATTGTACCTGTTTTATGTAAATGTTATTTTATTATTGTTATTATTTTATTATTAATATTTTCTGTATTTTTATTTCCCTTCCTCCTTTATGATGGTATGTAGGTTATCTTATTACTGTATTTGTTTTATTTTCTTTTATTTTCCTTATTATACTATATCTCTTGTTATTCCATTATTATTGTGTAATCTCGGTTTCACTGAAAATGAGGACTACCCTTAATGAATCTCCGAGAATAAATAAAGATTGAATGAATGAATGAATTTATGATGACAATGTGTTGCATTTGCAGTTATCTCTCGGCAAATGAAAAAGCAGGAAGGTTCACATTACATGACAATTCTCTGTAGGTATGTCCATCGATGTGGCACATTTGTGTCGATAGGATATTCCACCGGAAGTAGGTGTAATAACTGAATGGCATTTAAACGAGCATAGTCTGTTATCCTGCAATTAATCTACTCGCACGTAAGCGTGGGACTTTTGACACAGATTCAGCGGTCTCTGTGACCTAGGCTACTGCGTGACATTCCAAAGGGTCGCTGCGAGGTGCGCCACAGAGGGGATCTCCTTGTTTGCTTCGGCATCGGGACTCCGGTGCCTAGCAACACTATTAGTCCTGGGGAAGCCCTAGCACTTCAGGCGGACTGTGATCCCCTACGTGACGTCAATGGACGATCATTCCTTCTACCTGTCGTGCGAAGAGGCCAGAAGCGGGATCATTTGTGATGAGATTTGAACCGAACAGATAACATGGAAAGTTACCAGAATTATCAGCGAACTCATCAACGGGTCTGAGAATGCACACCAGAAAAGTAGACCAGATTTTAATATTTCCTTGCATTGCGTAGAACTACACAACATTACAACCGTTTATCACTTATACCAATATGGTATATCACTTATACCCAGGGTGCGATTTGTGTAAAAACCAGAGGGGGGGATGATTTTGAATAAGTTTGTAACCCCCCCCCCCAAAAGAAATGTCATGGCTAATAATACCCTATATTATTTTTGCCACCTTTGTAACATTTTAGTTTTAGTTTACCGTGGTGTATGACTTTAAACAGCGAGTGTGCTTGGTATGATGATCAGCTCCTCTAATGCAGGGTAGGAGTACGTTTTGACAAGCATACAAATTCACCTTGTTCTTGCCCCATCTGAAATGACTTCTCTACTTTTGCTGCCTCCATCCTTTCTGTATTTGTTGTGTAAAAAAACGTTGTATATGATGGCACTGAAGTCTTAAGTTAGTGAATTGGCGAACAGTGTTAGTTGGCCTAGCCTACTAGACTGTTCTCACGTTGCAGCGCTTTACTTATATGAAGTAGCATTAATCAATATGAGGGGCAGAGGGGGATAAATGTTGTCTCCCCCGACGATAAAAATAATTTAGCAGAGGTAGGGATAGGAAAACCAGAGGGGGGGAAATCCTCACCATCCCCACCTACAAATCGCACCCTGCTTATACCAATATGTTACTAGGCTACTTAGATATGATTGAGTGATGTTATGAGGATATGACTTAGCCTACATATTTTTCTATATCTTAAATCATTGACTTTAGTTCAGCATTCAACACGATAGTACTCTCACCTTGGTCACAAAGATGAAGGCCTTAGGACTGAACACCACCCTGTGTCACTGGATATTTGACTTCCTCACCAACCGTTCACAAGTGGTTAGAGTGGGGGGTCTGACCTGACTCATTAACCATCAGCACTGGTGCTCCTCAAGGCTGTGTTTTGAGTCCACTGCTGTAATCTACACACATGACTGCAAAGCCAACAGTAGTCATACCTCCATCATCAAGTTTGCAGATGACACAGTGATTTTGGGCCTGATTAGTAATAACAATGAACAGCTCACTTGGATCAGGTTGATGAGGTGGCACAGTGGTGTCAATCTAACAGCTTGACACTGAATATCAATAAATCCAAGGAAATGGCTGCGGAAAGGAAGCAGCAGAACTACAGTTACACCCTACTAATGATCAGCGGGCAACCAGAGAGAGTCACAAGTTTTAAATACCTTGGTGTCCACATTACTGAAGACTTAACATGGACTGTTAACACTCAATATGTTCTGAAGAAGTCCAGACTCTACTTCCTTCGTCAGCTAAGGAAATTCAAAGTTTCTACATCCATCATGAAGGCCTTCTACACTTCAAGCGGTTGAGAGTGTTCTAACTGGTAGCATCATCACCTCGTATGGGAACTCCACAGTTAGAGATTGTAGTACTCTGCAGAGTAGTGCGCTCAGCTGAACATACTATAATAACTCAACTCCCTGCTCTACAAGATATCTATTCCAGAAGAGTACTCCTAAGAGCCCAAAAGATTCTGAAGGACTCTTCTCATCCTAACAATGGATTATTCCTACCGCTGAAATCAAGAAGACGCCTATGTAGTCACAAAGCCAGAACGTAGAGACTCAGGAGAAGTTTTTATCCCCAGGCCATCCGAACTCTGAATTCACACTATACTGACTTTGCACACATTCACTCCTCAGCACTCTCAAACATTTCCCAACTCTGGATTCACACTATACTGAATTTGCACTCATTCACTCCTCAGCACTCATGACCCCCCCCCCCCCCCCCACACACACACACACACTTTTTTACATCCCTCTCCCTATACTACAGACCTTTTATTTATTTTCTTATTTCATCACACGTCAAAACACACACACACACACACACACATCTGACTTTCTCCAACTTTTGCACATCTCCATAGAACTTTTTATTTATTATTTTTGATTTCTCCTCCATCTATCTACCCATGTCCTTGATTGCCTAGCCTTTCTGCCCCCCCCCCCCCCCCCCCATCCCCAACACACACACACAAAACACACACACTTACATCATCACTGTCATCACCTCATATACATACAGCACACTGCTTGCTACAGTAAGCCTCCTCTACATACTTGCTGCACACTGCCCCCCCCCCCCCCCTCCCTACATACACAGCACATTGTCTTCAGGATCTTCTCCAACACACATCCTCTACATACTTACAGCACACTGCCCCCACCTACCCACACACACACTACACACACACACACACAGTCACTGCTCCACTCCCCTCCCGCCCACACACACATCTTCACTGTCATCACTCACATACATCATACATACAGTACTCTGCTTGCAATAGTAAGTCCCTTCACCATACTTGCATACACTGCCCCCCCCCCCCCCCTCCCCTACCTACACAGCACATTATTTAATCAGGAAGCTTCTCCAACACACATCCCCAACATACTTACAGTACACTGCCCCCCCCCCCCCCCCCCCAATACACAGCACATTGTCTCATGAGGAAGCTTCTCCAACACACATATTGCACACTGCCCTCTCCCCACATACACAGCACACTATCCCATCTCCCCTGTCATCCCCCCAACACACACACCAAGACCCCTGGCAGTTGGGTTAGCCCCTTGAGCCGTGGATCTGCCCAAGGTTTCTTCCTTGGTAAGGGAGTTTTTCCTTGCCCCTGTTGCTCTTGGGTGCTCCTTGTTGGTGCCCCCCCCCCCAATTCCTATCCTCCCTCACCTTTCTTATGCAGCCCTTGCCACTTAATCTACTAAACCCCTCTTCTACTGCACTTTTTACATCCCCCCCCATAAATGCACATAGGCTGACACCAGACATAATTTCACTGCATTTCTCACTTCCAGTAACTATATGCATGTGACAATAAACTTCCTTGTATCCTTGTGTAGCCCTGTGTCTGTGAGCAATAGGCTAATGTCAGTTCATATAGGCCTGATGTACAATTATATTCAGACCAACTCAGTAGGCCCACAAAACTGCTGAAAATGTATCTGCAATTTGAAAAAGCTTTACCTGTTGCATTTCAAAACCTTTGAGTCAGCTGTCATGAAAACAGTCCTGGGCACTAAACTACATGACTAATACATAGTAGACTGTATATTGTCCATGTGATAGCCTGCCTATGTATTCCAGAACCTTTTTGCTTATACTTTTTGATAAAATGCACAATGCGTAATCAAATAATAAAGGCCTACTGTTTAAAGTACTTGCCCAATAACTACTTACACACTCGATAAATAAAAGACAACTGATGCCAACTCACAGTGACTCAGTGTAAAGTGATCTTGTTACTCGACTGTATTCAGCCAGTTGATCATGACTTTCTCAACTTCTCTTCTGTGTTGGAAACACTTGCGCTTGCACTGCTGTTTGGCCTTGGCCATCGGCCTACTTTCATAACTGCTTTCCCAATGTTTTCTACGTGATAAGCACTAAAACACTAAATCGGAGGATCTTCGACCAGCAACAGCAGAGCCAACAGCAGGCAGCAGGTCACGCAGTACGTTTGTGTTGTGATTGCGCGTTGCCGTGGAAGCAGGACTCCCGGGGAAAGATCAAAGTCTGAGCCGTTGTAGAGGGAGCCCTGACGAGGGTAGTCTGCCACTGCTTACGCAACACACTCCAGCAGCATTTCCTACCCATGTTAAACATTCCAACATCAGCTCACACATCAGGCCGGGAGACGAGATCTGAGCCATGCATGGTTCTCCAAAAGCAGGGATGCTGAGTTGACAGCTGTGCACTCAATGCTCACTCTTCAAAACAGCTTGGCTTCGTGTTATTAGATGGGAGCATTTTTCAACATAAACGCATGCTCACACAGAATTATGTTGACAGACACACACACACACATGCACACACACACTCTCTCACATACACACACTCACTTGCATTTGTGTGTCAAAGTCACCACATTAATTCTGCCAGCTCTAATTGAATGCCCCATCATGTCAGGAGACAGGAGGCCGTCCCAGGCTGGCCCCAGATCAGGTGCTTGCTTGGCAGTCTGGTGTAGCTGACCACAGCCTCTCATGGAGCGCTGAGCTGGGGCCCTGCGGCTACTCTCCAGACAAGCAGGCATGTTTGCAGCATTTAACGTTTATCAGAAAGGGATATGGGGATTTTTTCAGGCTGGTCTTGCTAATTCTAGCACTTATTACCTGACTAGAACTGACACCTGACTGTATAAAAACAGCACTCACTGATTCTTATTGTACTCTACCTTTAAATTGTTTTTAATTGTTCTAGAATTCTTGGGAGAATTGTTTTAAAAAGCTTTAAACTGTATATCATGTTGTAAGTTAAAAATGTGTCAGCCAAATGTTATGTAATGTTTATGATGTTATCTGACTACTCTGGTATTGGTCTATATACCCACACTAACCAGCCACTCCAACAGAGGAGCGCTCTAATGGTGCTTGAGCAAGTCGGGACTACGCACTCTAGAACACGTTTGAAATGCTGCCATGGTGACCGGCAAACATCTGTCTGTCCTGGCAGGAGCTGTGATACTTAGTCTCTCTCATGTTTCTTTATGTTTATCCTGAAACTCTGGTATTGGAATGTGATGGTTTCATTTTGTGTGTGTGTGTGTGTGTGTGTGTGTGTGTGTGTGTGTGTGTGTGTGTGTGTGTGTGTGTTTGTGTCTGTGTCTTTGCTCTTTCTGTTTTGTCTTGAGTGTTCAATCGGTATCATCTTCCTGTATCATCAATTCAGCCTGACTCAGGCAGGACCAGGTGGATCAGGAGAATGTTTTTCCTGCAGGTGCTATTAATGATGCAGTCAGCAAATCTAATCAAAGAGCCTTTACTTTTGGTCAACATCTCTGTAATTTGGAGGCAAACATAGTGGCTCGGAGCCATAAACAGTTCCAACCAATCAATATGTTGCTCTAGGAACACAACAGGGAGGGGTGGAATCTATTAGCTATTGATCTCAACAACCTTTTGCTAAAATCACAGGCTCTCCCTTTGATAATGGGGCATCCGTGGCCTTGGGGCTGCCGTGGCCTACTGGTTAGTGCTTCGGACTTGTAACCGGAGGGTTGCCGGTTCGAACCCCGACTTGTAGGAAGCGACTGAAGTGCTCTTGAGCAAGGCACCTTACCCCTCACTGCTCCCTGAGCGCCGCTGTAGCAGGCAGCTCACTGCGTCGGGATTAGTGTGTGCTTCATATCACTGTGTGCTGAGTATATAAAAAAGTATATATACTTATACTTAAACGAAGTTGAAAATGTATGAATATAAAATAGAAGTTGCTGTTAATAACAATAGTGTGTAAGTAGTAGTATAGAAGTTGAATATGCAGACAAAAAGTCTACCAGGTGAATGGTTTCAGCCTTTGCTTTTTTGGCTCAGGGGCTTGGGAACGTTCATGGGAAACTCAGAATGATTAAGGCATTGTAAATCTTCTCAGAGTGACGTTGTACTAGAGATTTCCATTGCGCTAAAGCCATCCACATGTGATCAAAGGCCCATCTGTGCTGAAGCACAACTGAGGCTTTTCTCTAAATGGTCTAGTTGTACACCTGTAGTTCTTTCTGTGCCATATTTATGGGAACACTGAGAAGCCCAAACTGTGCCATAATTCACCATGGCCAAACACACATTTCCCAGCGTCTAGTCATCCATATTATTTTGGACTATGAGGAGGACTTTCCTTTTTGCTGGAAACTGAGAATTGAACAGCTGTGGGACAGAGAGTCACTTGTCAAAACTCTTAATTCGTTCTGATGGCCCACAAAAGCACTTTTGGTTTTACTCTTTTGCTACTGAAAACATTTGGGTTTTGACTCTTTTGGGGAAATATGATCATTCTGGGATGGCGCCCGGCATAGTTTCTGCTCTCCTTGTGCCGTTTGTTTTTCTTTTTTTCCACTGCCCAGTGATATTTTAGCACATGTGCATAGCAACAGCGAAAACAAAAAAGCGGCAGATGGATTCTTTCTGAAACCACTTTTGTGAATTACTGATCACGTAAAAACCCGCTGCGGCTTTGAGATTGCAAACATCAGTGTTGAGAGACTGCATGCAAACCATCCCTCTAAATAGGGCCGTCTATTTCTGTAGGACTCCAGCGAACATGTGTTTGACATCAGTGTCACTCATTCACTTGTGGCTGTGGCCCCTCACTCTCTTTCTTTCTTTCTCTCTCTCTCTCATTCACTCACTTTCTCTCTCACACACACACAGACACACACACACACACACACACACTTCAGCCTGTTGGCTGCAATGTGAAGAGGGACTGAACAGGAACCTGTTACCCTACTCACATCTAGCAGGTTTCCTACTGCAGATACTGGTGCTGGAGTCCAGTACATCATGTTTTAAGTTCTGTGCTATTAAAGTGTGAATATAAAGTTGGTCAGTTTATGAATGTTGAGCTAGATAAACTTTGTGACCTGCTCATGTGTGACCCAACAGGTGGGTTGATACAAAGTGAGGACAGCCAGTGAACTTGCACTAATAAACCAGTTTTAGACCGGATGAAGTGATGCAATCATATGAGTCAGTTTGGCTTTGTTCCCTGGGCTGGGAGATCACTCGAGCCATTTAAACATTTTAAACGCTGGTGGTACTGGCTACAGTGCCCATACCATATTCAGGTCCATGTGCCTACGGGCACCCAAGTTTGAGTCTGACAAGTTTGAGTCCTTTCCCGATCTCATCCTCTCTCCCTCTTGCTTCCGATCACTCTCTTCACTGTCCCAACAGATTAAAAAAAAAGTACCAATTTAATACTGTGAATGTAGCCCTTTAAAACAACTGCACGAACAATGCCTGTCAGGTTCTGCAGGTGGCTATTTTGTACAGGAGCGTAGTGACCTGACATGACT
Organism: Alosa sapidissima; assembly: GCF_018492685.1. Lineage (NCBI taxonomy): Eukaryota > Metazoa > Chordata > Actinopteri > Clupeiformes > Clupeidae > Alosa > Alosa sapidissima. The sequence goes on along the minus strand of NC_055957.1, from coordinate 43,524,470 downwards.
CACCCATCTTTTATTCCTGACCAGTCTAGAGTGACAGTGTTCACTGTTCCCGCTTTGTTTCATTGCATTAAGAGCTTTTTTGTCCAAACCTGCAGCTGAGATTTGAGAACATCTCGAAGAGAAAGCAAGGTGTCAGAAATTCTTCTCAACAAATCATCACACTGAAGGACTGATTTAGTCAGATTAAATGTGCCGTTTTTTTTTTTTCAAGATGCGGAAGGTGTGTCAGTCTAATTAATCAGTACAGTGTGTTTCAGTGGTGATTACTGGTTTTAATTACACAGTTAGATCAGCTATTTGCTAAAGGTTTTTCAAGTGAACATTACTCATCCTATGTAGGTGACCGTGACACACACACTCTGCGTGGGCTAATGCAAGGTGTGTCATGATCAGGTACTGAAATGTACCACTGAATTAAAAAAGATCATATATGCAGACTCAGACATTTATAAAGACAAAGCTTTCCTTTAAAATCCCACCTGTGGTCTAATTTATCTTAGCGTCTCTCTATACCACAGCTGAATACTCAATTTCTCCCCAATTCAAACCTCTTGGAAGCATTGGTCCCTAACAATTATTTAATAAGTATTATATTATAGTGTATTAATGTGTATATGTGTATTGCAGGTGCATGGCCCTGTTTCCATTGTAGGACACTGTCTGCAAGCACATGGGTGCCCAGTTGTCCTCCTGGAGGCTGCCCCCCCCCCCCCCCCCACCATCCCCCTCTGTCCGACCACAGAGCGGAGGAGGAGAGGAGAGTGAGGGGAAAGACTGTGGGGACATGTGTCCACCAGAAATCCACCACACTTTTTTCTCCCCTTCTCCGTGACCGCTTACCATCAGAGCCAGCTAAAAATACAGCCTTTACATACACACAGACACGTAAATGCAAGCCATGTGAACACACACAAACACACACAGACACACAGGAAACTCACGCAAGCCCACACACTCAGGAGCAAACACATGCATAGAGCCACATGCTGCTGCTTTAGAAACGGGAGAGTGGGGAAAGGGTGCGGCACACGACGACCCCCATTCCATAAGTGTTGTTATGATAGCACACAAAGAAGCTAGCAATCTACAGATCATTTCCCTTTAAACATCGTAATTATACTCAGGAGATGGTTACACATGCTGCCTGGGGGAGAGCCTATGTGTGTGTGTTGTGTGTGGTGTGTGTGTGTGTGTGTGTATGTGTGTGTGTGTGTGTGTGTGTGGGGTTGGGGGAAGAGTGAGTGGTATTTTTCTGGTTGAGGAAAATTCAAGGGTAAAAGTTAAAATAGAAGTATATATCCCACATGAAGATATCTGTAAATGGTCCCCACAAAGATGCTATTTATAATCAAGTGAGTTGGTCTCGGGGTCTGGGCAGGATGTTTAAAAGGAGATATTTAACGAGTTTGAGTATGAAGCCGAGCACACTGCCTTTATAGAGAGTTTACGCTGGTTAATGGGAAACCCGGTGAAGAGCCAATGCCAACCAGATATGCAGAGCTGGGTTACGACGCAGGGGTTCATCCTTGGGTTCCTCTCTGCGGTTTCCCTGCAGTCAGCGCCCAGTGTTATTTGCCCCTTGGATGGCTTTCAGGAGGGATGCAAGCCCAGAGCGAGAGACCTTGTGAAATACTCTCTCCAACAGTTTTATTGCAGAAAAAGAGTTCCTCAGAAATTCAGTGAGTGATTTATTCCTGATTCACTCTGACAGTTTCAGCAGGGAATGGACTGTGTCTCGTTCCGAGCCTCAGTAAGCTGGACTGAAATCCTACCTGTAGAAAACACAAACACATGCTCTACTTGTTAATTGATTGATCTTGCTCAGACAATGTCATCAGGACTATCATAATACTTCAGACATATCATGCTGGATCATAAACTACACGGACAGAAAGACAGTTGAATAATGCCAACGAAACCTGAGGCTGCGATCAGATAGGACGTGTTGTTTGCAGTGAGAAACATTTTTTTAAGCCCCACCTGTCATCAACCCAATAAAATGGAAAATGTTACATTTCCGCATTTTGGTTTTCACATTACATTTCCCATCTCATTCCACTGGATCAGATGTTATTTTGATTCATATGTCGGTCTGTTTATGACTCCTATGTTTGTGTGTGGCTATTTTGTTTTGAATCTATGATCTTCATTGTCAAAAAAGAGAATGCATTATTAAAGATAGGCACAAAAAAACAAATTTCCTCCTGTTCCTCGCGCCCCACCTGCCATGTCTCTGTTCCCCACTAGTGGGGCCCGCCCCACACTTTGAGAACCAGTGGATTACACCCTTATGATGCCAGGTTAGATATACATGTTATTTCAGTGATGTCAGCAGAGCTCTATCGTGCTTCTTGGGCAATAACGGACAATGACAAATACGCCTTATGACGTCAATTTTGCAGAAGACCAACCATAGTCCAGTCCTGGTTAATTCATTAAAATGATCAATAAAGTGTTTAAAAGGAAATGATTCACAGTAGGTTGGGTGTGAATGAACCGGACTTACCTGGAAATGGCAGGGTTTGGTTTTCAGGTTGTTATTATATGGTGGGAATAGCAGTAGTTAATATTGCATGGCATTCTTAACTTGTTATAGGCTACTAAGAGATTGCAATGCCACCTTCCATCCATCAATGCCATCTTCTGAAAAAAGCTTTCTCACAAATTTCTTCCTTGAATTATGATTATGCCTGTCCCTCTTACATGGTAGTTTTCCATGTCATATTACGTTTTTTTCTTTACAACTGTATACAGTCTTTTTCTCAAAACTCTACACACAAAAATTCAACTTTTGTTCACACAAAATGCAAAATGCCTCAAATCTCCAGATAATTGAAACACATCATTCAAAATGTTATAAACACATTTTCTTGATCGCTTTAATGCTTGTGTCAACTCTTGCATCACATTTTCAAAACAATTAACATGCAGTTCTAAACAAAATCACTCTGGCCAAAATGCCAGTTTTAACCTTGAGTTTAGCTATGTCTGTGTCATTTTTTCTCATCAGAAAAACTGTGAAAAGATAAAAATCTATTGAATAAAAATTAAATGTATTCATTCCTCCTAAGATGTAACTTGACAAATTTCATTGAACTACAGCTTGTCATTTTTCATTGAAATAGACCTATAAACACCTGGACTGGCTTTTGTAGTGTTTTCTTCACCAAAAGGCAATACAGTACTTTCTCTAAATGTGCCTTAGATCCATTCTTGCAAATAGCAACACAGAACAGACATGGTATCTCTTATGATAATGAATGATTGCTGATTGAAGAATTGTGCAAAGGAGATTCACACAGGTGTATCAGAGATTCAGACTTATGCAAGGCATCTCTACCACCTGTGAATATATGTTTTCCTTTTGTTTAGCACAGAAAAACCGTTTGAGGTCTTTAAATTACATCTCTTTGATGAGTGACATGTTTCAAAAATGGTGTGATGTGCAAAGGTTTTGTGTGTAAACATTTAAAAAAAACTGTAAGAGGGAGATTTGTCCACTTCAGAGGTGACAGCCTTCAAACAAGATGTGTCAGGCTCTCTTCATGGTGAAAGGTCAAAGTAGCACCCTCCAACTACAGCTCAGCACCCCTCCCCCCGCCCACCCCCCCAACCACACACACACAAACACACATGCACACAAACACACACACACACACATGCACACACACAGTTTGGCGCCTTTGTCTCCCAGGTGACACCAGGTGATCACCTGTGAGGGAGAGCAGACAGCTCGTCCAGCTGTGATCCCTATCTGCTCCTCTAAAGGGACTCAAACCAGACCAGAGGCATCACTCAAGTGCCATTCAGGCCAACAGACAGCGCTTTAGGGGAAGAGAAAGCCATCACTTCAAAGGCCCAAGCAGCACCTCCCCCCCAAAGACCTGTCCAACAATGCCACATGACAGGAAGGAAGGTGGGTGAACTTGTGCCGTGTACTAGCACGATTAAGCATTAAGCAAGGCCGGGCGCAGCAGTCATCCCACCCACGGCGGGCACCTCTCGTGCTGACGACAGGGTAAAGCGTTGGCTCTGACGTCAGAGGGCACTTCCTCCTTACACTGGGCTCCTATTGTTCTCCAACACACCTCTGTGCGGGCGGCAGTGCCATGCCAAGTGCGTAAGGCTATGTAAGTAATGAAGGTATAAATGAAGTAATGAAGTATTACTAACACGCACCAGTAATTGGCACACACACACACACACACAATTGATCGTGTCTGCATGACAGGTCCTGGTTTGAAGATATGCCTGAGAGATTTGTGCACTATCCTCTGAAATATGCTGTCATACTAACCAGTATAAAACCGAATCTGTCAGGTCTGTAGTATTCCATGCTAATGGCTGCCTTGGCTTGTGGTGCCACCAGTATAGTGAGCTCATGGGCGTGCAGGCCAAACATTATGCCATGCTGCACTGGAGATAGAGTGGCACAAGAGTACTGCTCGCCAGACACCTCAATATATTTCTGTTCCTGGATAAAGTAGCTGAATCCTGCTGCTGTTGCTGCTGCTGTGTGTGTGTGTGTGTGTGTGTGAGAGAGAGAGATAAGATCTTACGAAGGATCAACAAGAGGGCCTAACATGCTCCCTAAGGCTCCCTCTCATCTCCTTTGATCCTGCAGATGAGATTGTGTTATTTGAGCATACTTCACACACACACACACACACACACACACCCCTGTGGCATTAACACTGGGGGGTTACTCTCAGATCCCTATCTTTCTCACTTCAAACACGTGAAATCCCCCCTCTTCGACTAAAAAATAAAAGGGCCCACCCCTCACCCCCACTCCACACAAACATGGCGGCCCCTTGTCCATCAAATGCATGGAGAAAGACTGGTCCCACTGTGTGCCCCTGACTTCACCGAGTCGACTCACCCGGTGGAGCGCTGGTGCTCCCGGCACCTGTTCCTCGTGCCTCTCGCGCCGCGTCATCCTGGCAAGGGCCGCCGGTTTGTGGGGGCAAGACGCGGCAATAAGACCCAGCCGTTCGACGTGAGCTCTTGAGCTGTTTGCCAGATGCTGCTGCTGCTGCCCGAGCCCCGGCCAAACCCAAGACCTGCTAAGCTTAATGCTGACCTCTGTGGGCAGGACACAGAGTGCATGCTGCCCCTATTAAGCCTCGCCGCAAGTTCACCAGGCCAAAAATATCAAAGCCACCCAGACCTGATTTTTCACTTGAAGTCATCCGCTCTCATGCACTTGGGGCCAGAGGCGTCGCTCGCCTTTTCCAAGGAAGCGGCTCTCTTGGTGAAGATTTAAGTTTAGAAGGCCAGTTAACTCCAGCAGCAGAGAGACTTACAGCACCGCACTGCATGCTGTTGCAAGAGCTGAGGTAATTAGTGTATTGCAGGCAGGCAAACAGAGGGCATGACAACTCTGTTAACCACTTAGTGTCAGACAGAATTACAACATGACCAGACATGTCCACTGTCCACTGGAAATCTCCAGTCGGCTAGATTCACCTTAACCCCTATCAGCTTTGTGTTGAAATGGGAGAATTATTTCAATGGTAAGGGCAGATGGTCAACGATAACATAAAATTAAGAGTGCAGATGCAAAACCTTCTAAATTCGTCTGACAACTTTTCCTTCAAATGAGCATTTTTCATCAGTCTCCTATAGGTTTTTGCCTACAAATCGATCTTTCAGACCAGGAAGAGCTAAGAGCTAAATTATTTGATTAACGTATACTATGTGTGTAGAGCATTCACTCACCACCGTAATTTTTGACGGAGGTGGCGTTTAGAGGCTTTTGCATCTGAACTCTTCAAATGTTGACTGTCAGGTTGTAACAGATTTGTAATAGTTGTTTGGGGCAACTGCGGAAACTCTTTGTTTTGAATGCTCTACACTCCCAGATGTTTTCCCAGGGGTGTCAGCGGCTACAGTGCTGGAGTACATCTGTCCTGGGCCTGTTTGTTTGCTTAAGAAGTGAAGTGAATTATGACCAACACAACTACTCCAGGGACTGTGTGTGCTCTTGATAGCATAGCCAAGGCTCATCATGGGATTGTTTTTTTATTCTCAAAGCACAATCCCCCCCCTGACCAGTGACCACTATTGCACCAGGGCTGAGGAGGCCACGCCACAGCCAGGCTCGGAGACAGGCTGCTGGACGTCTGTAATTTGGCCTGACTGGACCGTGAACCCTGCACACAATAGCGTGAGTTTAAAACGCACTTCAAATCGTCCGTCCTTTTCCGTCCGATATACAGCACGTCCCGCTCGCAGCATTACCACAGTCAGAGACTGGTTAACATCAAACCTTTTAATATGTATAAATAAATATAAAAGGGGGGGGGGGTCCCATTTCATGGTTTTATTTTTTTTCTCTTCTCCAGGATTGTGGCGATGTACTCCTGTGTTTTATAAGACAGAAAAATAATAACAACTGCAGAACATTCCAGAAGGGCTGTAATTTTCTTCCGGCGGGCAAAAGTTGTCCATTATGGTCTGGGTCAGGGAGCACATCCGAGCCCGTCATCAGGACCGCACGGCCCAGCCACATAAAAGCGCCTGGTCGCCACTGGGCCCCGGCTCTCTGAGTGAGCAGCCAATCAGTACGCAGAGGCCTGCATTTCTGTACGTTTGCCCCCTAACCACTCCACAAGGGCTAAATAAAGCTCATATTCTTCAGATGAAATTATAGCATGCTTGCGTGCTACCCACCCCTCCCTACAATTAGAATCAGCCATTGATGGGCATCCTAAACAATGGTGTCATGAAGCTACAGGGGAAAGAGAGCTCGCCATAGATGGGCTCCATATGATGGCAGAAAATGGGAGTCGTCAATAATTAAAAGACAAACACTTCTGCTAATTTTAGTGTTTAATGTACACTGGCTAGCGATGGCTTGATGTCACAATGAACCCCTCTTTTAGAGGACTTTTAAAGGGCCTACTTAATTCGACTATTTGCAGTATCAGACTCAAACTGACTGCTGGTATGTAATAATGTATTTATAAAGCCATGAAAACTATTGCATGGTGTAACTTATGTAGGTGGTGTTCCAGAACAGGTATTCCAACAAATCCATTAATGAACAATCTGGATTTGTCCACTAATGAGCTGGTCTGAGATTTTGGGCAGGGCAAGAGAAAACTAGTGACTGGAACATCGTCACATGCAGTTGTGGAATTTTACCTGGTCTGACAGAGATATCCCCCTGTCTGTGTGCGTGTGTGTGTGTGTGTTTTTGTGTGTGTGTGTGTGTGATTTTTTCGGGCCGATAGCAATCAGGTGCAGTGACAGCGCTCCATTCACAAAGCTCTCTCTCCCGGCAACCTGCACTGCTTGGCAACAGTCTGCTCCGCTGACAGACAGACAGGCAGTGCATACCTGGGACCGTCAAACAGCGCACTGGTCGTGTGGGAACACCTCACCAAGGTGCAGATAGAGCGTTTTGAAAGCGCACGCGTGGGCTGAAATGTAAGCTATGGTGCGGTGACTCACCTGGGCAGGGCTGGGCTGGCTGGGATCCCTGCGCGTGTTAAAGCCTTATTTTGGTACACTTCAATCAACCGCAGACATCACTATGGTGAAACTGGTTTGTGTTGTTACTCAGTCCGTCAGGCCAAATACATGAGGCTTTTTTTGCAACTGTATAGTAATCTGCAGTTGTCAACAGAGTCTGTCCTGAACCCAGATGGGCAGATAAAGGGAACATCTTTCTGAGGGATGATCTGATAATTACCTTTTATTTCCCATGTGCCCATGTGGGTGTCACTTTGGGGCTGGGTGTTGTAGGCTGTAGAATACTGTAAAATTTGTATGTAGCTATAAGCTTACAGACAATTTACTTGTACAGTTTAACAAGTAGTGAATTGACGTTAAGTTGTAAAACTTCTGTAAAATGGTAGTCTGTTCTGTAGGCTATGTGAATATGGTATAGGGCAATTCCACGGAAAATTTACTTTTTGTCACATCCATAACACCAGTGAAATGCCTTGGCATTTGTATGATGTGAATGATAACATTACATTTTTGTGCATTTTTTCTCATGTACATTCTTCAGCCAAAAATAGCAAATGTTCAAATATCATGTAATCATTCACATCATACCATACCATCACATTTTATTGGCGTTATGGATGTTACAAAAAATTTAATTTTCCATGGAATTGCCCTATAACATATTCACACAAATAAATATATGCTCCATTCTGTCATTGGATTTATCGCTTTCTGTTTAAGTTTGTTTAAGTTTTCTTGGAAACTTGTTGCTCTGATCAGAAATCCTTTCAAATTCACAAACAAACGTGCAAACTGTTTCGCTGCAAACATACTCACATGGTCTGAGGAGGCGGCGGTATCAGGAATTGGGGCGGTAGTAGCATAGTGGTTAAGGAGCTGGGCTAGCATGCAGAAGCCAGAAAAGTTGTGGATTTCCACCATTATGCCCTTGAGCAAGGCACTTAACCCCGAGTTGCTCCAGGACAATGTAACAATGCCCGTGTAATATAATTGACAGATGTAAGTCGCTTTGGAAAAATCGTCTGCTAAATGAATAAAAATGTAAAAAAAAATAGGATGTAGTTCTCCTTTAATATACCTGGACACACATACTGTAGGCATTGGATGCCTGATTATCTTCAAATTCCAGGCCGTCAGCTTGGCCACTTCAAGGTCTGGTCTGCATGGCTTTGGTGAAAGGGGCCAAACCTCATGTTGTTGCCCGGAGACCAACACTAGGCCCCTGTGCCAGACAGTGAGACCCAGTGTGTGTGTGTGTGTGTGTGTGTGTGTGTGTGTGTGTCTGTGTGTGTGTGTGTCTGTGTGCTCCGCCTGATCAGAGATGGTATCATTGTCACACCGCGAGCGCACATGAATTAGTAGCCGGGGCTGTTTTTAGGCCACATTAGAGGCATTCCACGGTGTGTGAGTGTGTATGTGTTGTGTTTACTCACAGGGACAAACGTGGCTATTGAGCATGGTGCACTATGGAGTGAATGAGCTCATTCTCCTCACACCTCACCTCACACACACACACACACACACACACACACACACACACACACACGCACACTCACATTCCAACGCCACTTTCATTAAACGTTAAGCAGTTCACTGCTTCAATAAACTAACTCTCTGAGAGAGCCATATTCCCCCCCTGGCTTGTGAGAGGTACAAATGACATCTCTTAATCTCTTAATATGAGTCAAAACAAGAGCACTTGGAATTAACTGGAGTATCCAGTCCAGTTTGTACTCAATGTATTTTAGACAGTTGTGGCATATTGTGTAAAAGCATTTAATTTACTCTCTAAAGAATTGTGGCTTAATAAGTAAATTGTGTGAAACTGACCAGGCCCAAATGTGAGACCGATCTGATTCGAAGTCAGTCGAATAATACTTCCAGTGTGTGTGTCTGTGTGTGTGTGTGTTACATTTGGATTTTAGGAGAGCAGGAGACGGAGAGGATGAGTAAGCTTTAGGAACAAGTCCTCGATCTCCTGACATCTAAAAATAAACGCCATGCGACTGTGTTTGCTCTCCCCCGTTTAAACGCGGACCGAAGAGTCTGAGGAAAAACACTGGGCCACTGCATTCTCCCAACGTCACCCCCGTCACACACCGTCACCCCCGTCACTGTGTCAACCTCCGAGAATGAGAGCTTTGTGTTTCACACCAGGTCTGGGCATTCGGACAGAAAGCTACTTGGGTGGGGGGTAGGGGTAAAGGGGGGAGTGACAACATCACTAACACAAAACCTGAGGATTGCTCCAAGCCTAACCTGCCACTTAGGGCTGGCCTAATGAGAGCCTGCATTTCACCATGCACTTCCTGTGTGGAGACTGCTGCACTGAAAACCTTCCACTGCAACATTTACCTTTGCTGAGATCACATATTCCCCCAAGTCATTTTGCCTGTGTGTGTCAGTTATTTCTTTACAGCTAAGAACACAAACTCTCTCTGTCACACACACACACACACACACACACACACACACACACT